>NW_020622934.1:8278946-8279101 GCF_003573695.1 Papaver somniferum
GACATGGTGGTGGTACGGGGCATGGCGGTTCTGCAGAGGGGGTGATGGAGGAGGTGGTTCGATGGAGAAAGGGAAGGGTGCGTTTGTTTGAGGTGTAGGTGCTCGGTCGCTAGGGTGTGAGGCGAGTGTATCGAGTTTGATGATCTGCGACGCTG
>NW_020622934.1:8279728-8303172 GCF_003573695.1 Papaver somniferum
CCAGATGGAGTTAGGTGTTGTAGTGTTAGGCGGAGATATCAAACTTCGATGCACAGCAAGGGAGCGACCGTTGGATTCAACTACCATCTAATCTGAAGGCTTGGAATTTCAGCGCTGTGGTGCTTGGCAGAGACTTCAGATTTTGATGCTCTATGAAGGAGCGACCGTCGGATGCTTCTGAGAACTGATCTGATGGCTGAGAACGGAGGCGCTTTTGTGTGTAGAAAATGAGGTTGTGCGCACCATTCTTCGCGGCTTCCTTGCGTAATTTCTCCCGGCTTTTCACTACTTTTCCGCTCTTTTCGCTCCGCGACTCATCCGAACTTTATTTATTACCTAAAAATGCAAAATTAATTAATAAAAATATTTATTCTTGAAAACAATGAAAATACAGAATATGGGATAAAATGTAGAATTAATGCATAAAAGATGAGTTAAAATGCCAACAAAAAGGGATAAATATATACAATATTTGGCACTCATCAGTTACACATTCAATCAGTATGCGTAAGTAAAAGTTACACATCTAATTAGCTTGTGTAACTAGAAATTACACATGTATTTAGCTTGTGTAACTAAAAGTCACACATCCACTTAGCTTGTGTAACTAGAAGGTAAGCAACAATTGTCCTATCTATGTAACTATATTTTGGCCCGGAACCCTTCTATAGATGTAAGTACGAAAGCCACAGGCTTATCCTAGGCCAACCATAATTCACCAATACTGCATAAAGCTAGTGCAAGCTATGAATTACTCAAGGAGTAGTACAAGGAAACCTTATAGTATTTGACATCCCATCCCTTTGAACTCCCTCCCAAACTTTCCAAGGAATTGAATAGAAGGAGATGACATTCTTATTTTTTCTATGATTAACCTGAATAAGATGTTCAAAAACTGAAACTAGTTAGGATATATTTATCATCTATCAATATTTGCATAAAATTTGATCAAAGCAGTACTTGAAAACCTAGAGCAGTTATCACCATCAAATATACCTTGAAAATTGGAGTTATAAATTCAACTAGAAAAGAGGAAATTTTCATCAGTGATGGTCAGAATGAATGAAAGAACATTGTTACAAACCCACAACCTTTAGTCCTCTTCTTAGCTTGTTCAAATCCATGTAATATCCATCATACTCAGACACTTTCTTATTTTCTCAGCCTGAAATCTTCATGACCTCAATTATCTCTCAAACCCATCATAAAGACCCACACATACCACTGCCTTTGCTTATTGGTGCTTTGATAAGAAGAACAAAATCAATTACAGTAGAACCACCCATTTCCAGCTGGTTTATGTCTTAAAACTCCACCAATTCTTCACTGAACGGCTACTAGAACTCATGGAAAAATAAATGCAGCAACATCACTTGCACAAAGACTCAACAAAAATATAAACATTTAAAAATGAAGAGAACCTTGTGAAATCAGCTAATTACCTGTGACCACTAGCGCCAGCAATAGAAACTTAAAATAGTTCATCCCCTATCTTCTCATCATCTCATTCAATTCATTAATTCTGAAAAACACCACCACTGATTTCAAAATCCTCCTTCAAACCTGCTCCAATACCACCACCTCTACCACCACAGCCTCCTCATACTCCTCCAGAACCTGCATCTCTACCACCAACACCATCATAGATTCGTTAATCAAACTCAACATGTGTAGTCAAGATAAGCAAGATAAAAACACCAACAAGAGTCCACAACTGTCTCCATTAGAATTATGAGCGATCAACGTTTTTATTGAATGGAGAATATATTTTTAGCTGATTGAATTCAACTAGTATTATCAACAAATCGAACTTAAACAACAACATCAACATAAACAACAACAAACCTAGATTCAAAAAATGTTGATTCAATAAAAATCATGTTCTTCTCCGATTTGAATAAAGTCAAAGAAAACAAAAATCAGAACCTAATCAAACTGAAAATGTGAGGGGTCTAACAACCACACCCAACAATTTGTTTGGTAATCTGATAGGACTTACTCCAATATACTTTAACGCACAACCTGTGATATTTCAATTATATAACAAAATATAATGCGGAAAAGAAATAACACAGACACCAGAATTTTGTTAACGAGAAAATCGTAAATGCAGAAAACCCCGGGACCTAGTCCAGTTTGAACACCACATTGTATTAAGCCACTACAAATACTAGCTGTTAGAGCATTGCTCGGTTGAACCCACCAAGAGTTGGTATGTCAAGTTTGGTTGTCATATTTTAGTGAATCAAAACTCATGTTAAGAGTCGCTTGATTATGTACTAGAGTCAACTTCGTATAGGTTAGCTTGAAAGTATTAGGATATGAGACATTACAAGTATTGCGAAGACTTGAAGATATGCAGAAGCAAGGAGCTACAACGAAAACAGTCATCCTTCCACTTGAGGTTAGTGATATTTGAATTGAACTGTTTCATTCCCTAACGTATCTTTCAAGTCGTGCATATTGAAAACATAACTGCGAAGCATATTTGAACTCTAGATATACATAGTATTAAGGAATACAATACGAGGTTTATTGCTTAACCATTAAACTTTGTAGGTAAGACATCCCTATAATCATTTGAATGCTATTGTATTTATGTATGGGTATGAGGTGAGGATTTCATCCTAGGGAACAATGTTTACATGTGTTCTAAGGAAGTAAGTTCATAAACTTGTTTGTGAACCGAAAAGGAAATTGCCAGGTGTTATTGGTTCTGTTATTCATTGCATATCTTATGAACAACCAATATGTGTGATTGAGTATAACCGCTCACAACTTGTTTGTGTTTTTGGTAGAACTATTCACAAAGGCCTGACTTATGTATTGGTATGACTTTTATTAGTGAAACCCATCTTAAGTAATCACCTGAGATGGTATGATCGGGTTTGTGTTATGTATGACCAAATTTGGGAAAGGGGAACCGATCCTAGTAAGAGGTGAAGTACATCACAAAGGAGAACCGATCCTTGTATGAGGTGCAGCAAGGCTTATAGCAGAAAGGGGAACTGATCCTATGGACATGTGCAACACGTTTTTAGGCAAAGGGGAGCCGATCCTATGGACATGTACAACGCATATAAGTTAGATACCATATATGTGTGGGGAACCGATCCTAGTACCTAGTCAACCGAATTTTTGGAAAGCTAGTGTGACTATGCACAATACTCACATGGAGGTAGAACCGAAACTTGTTTTGGTAGAACCGTTAAACCCATGATTATGATTGAATGTTTGTTTGATCAATCACATAGTTCTTGAAAGTCAGATGAACCAATTCTAAACTTTTTTGGAAGTGTGGCAAATCAGTTTCAAGGTTGTAAGTGTGAAAGAGAACTTACAAAGTAAGGATGTCGACATACTTTGAACACGTGCTGTGAATGTTTATTTCTGTAATTGTTCAAAGTTATTCCTTAATAGCTAAAGGAAGAAAGTCCCAGGATCCAAACATAAGTAAGTTAAAGATCTTTTAATTAAGGTTATTAATTTCATTTTATAGGGAAATATAAGAATTAATAATGTGCATTTACTAATTAGATTTTCCGAGAGATTTCGATCATTATTTTTGGACAGAGCATTTCCAGGAATTATGAAAACCGAATTTGTGCTTTAATGAATATCTTGAGAATATTTTCGGTTTTGGAAATTTCTTGGTGTCCAAACTTCCTTGTCTATAAATACTCGAAGTTTGCCTTTCTAGCAAACTAATCCTTCGTAACAACAGACTTCCTCTTTTGTTGTTGTTACTGGTGTAGCCGCCTATTCGGAGAGGAGAGTAACCTAATTAGGAGAAATCTCTTACGGCTACTCAGTTTAAAGTCTTCTTTGGGATTGAGAAGCTCTAGTGTGTAGCGTTGGTGGGAAACTAGATAATTGCGGTTTATCTTTTGTTTTCGATTGATTTGATTGACTATCGGTGGTTGAAATCTGATTGCACCTAGTTTGTTTATGCTTGAGGATCTTCTCTTATGATATAAGATTCACTCAAACTAGTTCAGAGTTTCGACAGGGATCTTTAGATTGTTGTTAGTTCTAAAGACGATCTTGTGATAATCCATTGTTAACAGACACCGTTCTGTGCGTGATTGATCACAAGAGATTCAAGTGATTGTGTGCAGGTTTTTATTGAATATTTAAGAAGATTTGAAGACAAATAAGATATTGAAGATCTGACTTGGGTTTATAATCTTTGTTGTGCACAATACTTGTTTTGGTAAAAGAGGATCCAATTAATAATCGGTTTATCCTTGTGGTAGATTGGATTGATTAATTGAGTAGATCGGCATCAACACAATTCTTTGGATTAAGAGTGTTGTTGGCTTAATCTTAAACGATTACTTCGGTAATTGAACATAAGATAGATCTAAGGACCTAAGGAAGGAGTTTATGTTAAGATAAACGGAAGAGCCTTTGTCCGACTCATATCACTTGGTTGAATAGAGTTGATACCAAATAGATTTGTTGTTCCTTTATTGTTTGGAATACGAACCAAAAGAATTGTTCCAAGTACGTGACTTATTTATAAGTTGGAGGCGTGGGAATACAGACGGAACTAGGCGAACTATAGGTTTAGTTGCTTGGTCTCAACTATACGAAGTTAGGTATAATTTTGTGTAGCGGCTTAATCCTGAGAGTATTCAATTCTGTACAAGGTCCCGGGGTTTTTCTGCATTTGCGGTTTCCTCGTTAACATAATCTTGCCGTGTCATTTACTTTATATTTCCGCATTATAATTGTTTTATTATAATTAAAGTAAATTACACAAACGTTAATTCCTATTTACTTGATAAGCAATCCTATTGTGTTTGGTTAAGTCCGAACCTTTGTATCAAGTAAACATACTTCGTTGTTGCATTGTCTCGATCTCGTATCCATATACGGTCACACGAAGTGTGAACCGATTAGTTGCATTGTCTCGACTCAGTCCATAGACAATCACTTTTGAAGAAAGGACTTATAGGTAGGAAAAGTTTTAGCTTGTGGTATATTTGGGTACCCTCGCCTTTTCACTAGCTTGCTACCAATTAACTTCAGACTAGACTGTAGTTGAACCCTAATCAATCTCACACCGATTCAAGGTACAATTGAACTCCTTACGTCTCCGATCCCACCAGGATACTACGCACTTGTTTCCCTTAGCTGATCCCACCCACAACTAAGAGTTTCTACGACCTAAAGTCGAAGACTTGATAAACAAATTTGTATCACACAAAAAAGTCTATAGGATTGAATAAATTTGTCTCCCACATAAATACCCAAGAGTTTTTGTTCCGTATTTTGATAAATCAAGGTGAACAAGAACCAATTGATAAACCAGACTTATATTCCCGATGAACAACCTAGTATTATCAATCACCTCACAATAAACTTGATCGACTAGCGAAACAAGTTATTGTGGAATCACAAACGATGAGACGAAGGTGTTTGTGACTACTTTTCTATCTTGCCTATCGGAGGTATAAATCTCAAGCCAATTTTACAATTGCACTCAATCACGATAAAAACATAAAGATCAGATCACACAACTACAAAGAGAATAGTTTGGTCTGGCTTCACAATCCAAGTTACCTTGGTAACAAAGCATTCAATATTCATCGTTAGATGAAAAACCTGATTCAACCAAGCTAATATCTTTCAACCGTTAGATCGAACTTAGCTTGTTACACACGAACGAAATGTACCCTCATTTAGGTTTACGTAACCATACTCAAACGTGTACACCATGTTGTCTCACAAATATTTAATCGAGGTCAGCCATATGATTACTCTCATATCAACCTTATTCATCTTAACAATAACTAGTTAAAATGACTCAAATGAAACTAGTTAAAGAGTTGTTCAATTGCTATATTCTCATGGATTTATACAAGAACACAATTGAAGCAAAATCGGTTTGATTCACTCGAATCAATACATGAACATTATAGCCACGGTTTATAAAGATTGCAACCCTTATTGGTAAATTTTTAGGTTCATGAACAACCGACTTTAAAAAGTAAAAAATGCGTATGGGTATGCGTACTCAAGTAACCGGATTTGAGTTTGTTTTGGTTTTTCAAACTCAGTAGAAATTCACGGAAGTGAACTTTCCTCCAGTACGCGTACGGGTACGCGCACTTAGGTAACTAAATGAGTTGGTTTTGAAATTCCAACATCAGCATAAATTCACAGACGTGAACTTCCGCCAGTGTGCGTACGGGTACGCATACTTATCCAGTCTCCTTCAACCATTTTGTATACACACAAGTATGCATACTTTAAGTTCCCGGTTTTGGACTTATACACAAATGTGCGAACACACTCTATGCTTATATCCAAAGAAGGTTACACGATTCTAAACTCTTTATTTCAATCATTGAAACATTCTTCTATAATGACAATAGCTTTTTTCACACACCATTAGCATCAAAGCAATTTTCAAGATATTGAAATAATCATTATCGAAACATTCCAAGTCTTACACCAGGTGATTGTATCATACAAACCATGTAAGATGTTACTCGGCAATTTTCTCATGATATAAGATGAACTTGGTCGAAGTGAAAGCTTACCAGCACATATTTCGAGAAATATGTAAGCGAGATATTCTCAGCTTGAAATCTCAAATGTGTATATAGAAAACTATATCGTAACACGACTTATGTCTCAATATAGGAGATAGAGTAGAAATAGACTTTCCAAGTGATAGATGAGTTTAAGTCTCCACATACGTTTTGTCGATGAATTTCCACAAGCTCTCCTTAGTAGTTCTTCGTCTTCAAGTGATAAACGCCATAGTCCAAGCTCAACTACACAAACTATGTCCTAGTCCGAGACATCTATAAATAGGCTAGAAATCAAGACTTATAGTTTTGATCACTAACATTGACAAACATGCTTGAGATAGAAACGCATGCGAGTTCGACCGAGCAGTGCTCTAACAATCTCCCCCTTGTCAATTTTAGTGACAAAACTATCAATACATATGGATTACAAAATATATAAAAATTGTAGCTTCTCATCCAAATGCTTGATCTCCTTGGCATCTTCAACACGACTCGAAATTTTCGTCACTTCCAAGTACTCCATGATCCTAAAGATTGTAAGTTCAGCATCATAGTTCTTGAAGATCCGTAGCGATAACAATGAGAAAATAAAGTACTCTTGATCATTGTTATACAGTGTCATAATATTATTACACATCATCAAAGTTCAATTGTATCACAACTTTAACAATAACACTATGGTGATATGTATCACTCCCCCATAGTCAATACTTCATCTCAACATGAAAACCACTCCCCCTTACATAATGATCCATAAACCATATGTATTTGTAGTATCACACTACACATTAATTCTCCACGCTTTGTCAATATAAATTGGCAAAGGTACGAAAACTAGTGGGATCCTCATGAAATTTTCATAGAGATACTTCATGACCAAAACAAAATACCGTATCAACTTACTTTGATACCATCATAAAGCCAAAGCTAAATGCATTCATCAAGGAGTTTATAAAGACACAAGATAACCCCTACAATATTCCACAGCCGCACTCCCCACAAAGATTTGGAAATTAAGCACAAGTTCAAAAAGAACTCTCCCCCATAAAATGTCATTCCCGAAAGAACAACAAAGGTGACCTTGCTTTCACAAAAAAAAGAAGGATTTCTTTGGACATAACCAAATCACGTGAAAACATGAATTTGAATCCAAAGTATTCAATTGAATTAACCACAAAAGAATCCATGATTAATTCAATCGAAATGCATAACTAAATTAACCACAAGAAAACCCATGATTAATTCAATCGGAATTACACAACTAAATTAACCACAAGAAAGTGATCAATTCAATTGGTCATGCTCGTCATAAGAGAACTTACGGAGCAACAACTAAACTGACCACAAGAGAATGATCAATTCAATTGGTCATGCTCAAACATAAGAAAACTTATGGAGCAACACAGTATATGCACAAAAATGTGGATCGGAAATCGACCAATACTGCGGAATAAACAAGGATTCATTCTATTTTCCATTACTATTTGCACAATGACATGCAATAGACTTAATCCTTGTAAACAAAAGTTTTATCCTTTCTTCCATCAAAACAATGACATAAAAGGCTTTAACTTTTGTAATGTCAAAAGTTCATTCTATCTTTTATCGATACTTTCATAATGACATAATAGAGATAACTTTTGAACAAGATTCTTTTGTACTTCTTATGACTTCTCACATTTAGAAATTTAATTGAAAATCAGTCAAGGCTAAAATATCATAAAAGTTATTACAACCATTGTCAATCAAAAGAAGTTTTAACAGAGTAAAAGGATCATTAAAGTAGAGATCAATCTCTCCTTCCATAATAGTGTCTGGCAATTTCATAAAACTTCTCGATTAAATTTGGATCTTCTGCTTCAGCATACTCCAACTGTTTTTTCATGCAGTCGAATTCATCTTGAAGTCGAACAAGTTTAGCATTAGCATCTACAGAAGAACTTACTGGTGCACTTGATGAGGATTGCTTCATTGCATTGATACTTGCCATACTCAGAATCTTTGGACCACCACTCTCGAATCAAAACGAATGATGTTAAAATGACTACAAATCCTTGAGATGAGGCAGGGGAAACCTGGAGTTTTCTTCGAGGTCTGTTTCACACTTATCATCTGATTGAAAATAAGTCCACATAAATCAATGTCTTTCCCTTCAACGATATAGCAGACCATTCCTGCAAGAGATCCGGTCCATAAATTGTTGTCGATGGTGCTTGGTATCATGTTGGATACAATAAGTTTTGCTGCAACTTTAAGAAACAATTCAGAACCACAAACATTGATCTTTCCATCTCTCCGAGAAACATCTCTATCAAATAGGCGATTAGACATCACTTGTGGAGTTAATCTTTCATTATCAGGAGGAAACCGATTACCCCCAATAGGCACATTCATCAGATAAGCCATAATATGGTGATCCACAGTAAATGTAATACCTCCCACCATAGTTTTGAACATACAATTTGCAGGATCCATTTCATGCATATTAGCATAAAACTGTGAAACCATTTCAACGCAAGTAGTTCCTAAAGGTTTGTGAATGATTCCCCAAGTGTGTCTACCTCAATCTCTGATTCATCATAGTATCTTTCAAAGATAGTCTATTTGTTCATATATCCAAATAGAGTACACGAGCAGTAGGGTTGACAAATAGCACGTATATTAGGATCATAGAAGGAATCATCCCTAGCATGACCACTTGGACTACCAACATAACTAGTTCTTCTATGTACCATTGTTGATCTGAAAAATTCTCAAGGAAGAGACGAGACACTTACTTGGTTTGAAAACTGAACAAAAACCTTTTCCGACCCAACATGCACAACCTTCCTCTGATTCTAATGGTGCAAACACCATGCAAAATGATTAAGAAACGAGAAGAGAAGGAGGGATTAGTACGTGAACTGTTGGTTTTTCTCTTGAGTTCTCGAACTGAAGAATAAGGTGAAGCGAACTTTTAAGAGACACGTGGTGGTACACGAAGAAGACGTGTTCGAACTAGAACAAGATCCATTCACATGAGTTCAAAGTACTTGAACTGCACATGTGACATAAGAAAAGATCAACAACACAATACTCTATGATTTATCTTATCATGCATACCATGGCACCAAGAGAGGGTTTCTTTCCAACAATTCTCACATTTTCTAGTAGAGAGAAACACCCAAGGAACTGTCTTTATATCACATAACTTCAAGAGAACCCAAAAGAATTTGTGTTTCTGATTTCTCGTTTTCCATCTTATAAAGAACAGTTTCTGCAGATAGTTTTAAGTACTGCGAGGGGAACCTCTTTTAGTAAGAGAGGACGTCCTAACCTCTTCATTCATGAAGACAATACAACTACCTTGATAGGGAGTGTCAGGAGTTGAGCACTGAATCAATTCGTGCTTTAAGGTGATATACTCAGATGACTGGGATTTAAACTCTTTTTGTAAATCGTTTAGTTTTTTGCAACTGATTGGATTACACAGAAGAGGAGCATTGTGAAAAAGCGGGGGTACAACAACCACACCCAATATTTCGATTAGCAATCTGTATGGACTAACTCCAATATACTTTCAAGAGAATCAACTAGACTCAATCTTAATAAAGTATATCAAAGATATCTTTCTTTCTCGATTCAATTCTTACTCAAGCAAATAGAAATCTGCGAGTCTAATGGAATACAAGAGAAATCACTTGAACGGTACCAAAGACCAATTTTCAAGTATCAATCAATTTCAATCAACAACCAAAGGTTGGATTTCCAATTGATTGATTCTAACGCACAACCTATGATATTTCAATTATACAATAAAATATAATGCGGAAAAGAAACAACACAGACACCAGAATTTTGTTAACGAGGAAACCGCAAATGCAGAAAAACCCTGGGACCTAGTCCAGATTGAACACACACTGTATTAAGCCGCAACAGACACTATCCTACTACAAACTAACTTCGGTCTGGACTGTATTTGAACCCCAATCAATCTCACACTGATCCAAGGTACAGTTGCGCTCCTTACGTCTCTTATCCCAACAGGATACTACATACTTGATTCCCTTAGCTGATCTCACCCACAACTAAGAGTTGCTACGACCCGAAGTCTAAGACTTTAATAAACAAATCTGTATCACACAGAAAAGTCTACGATAATAGATAAATCTATCTCCCACAGAAATACCTACAAGTTTTTGTTCCGTCTTTTGATAAATCAATGTGAACAGGAACCAATTGATAACCCGGACTTATATTCCCGAAGAACAACCTAGTATTATCAATCACCTCACAATAATCTTAATCGACGCCGCGAAAGAAGATATTGTGGAATCACAAACGATGATACGAAGATGTTTGTGACAAATTTTATATCTTGCCCATCGGAGATAACAAACTCAACCAATCGTTACGATTGTACTCAACACGATAGAATATGCAAGATCAGATCACACAACTATGAGAAAGTAGTATCGGTCTGGCTTCACAATCCCAATGAAGTATTTAAGTCGTTAACCTGGTTTACAAGAAGAAACCTAAGGTTAAAGGAGAATCGACTCTAGCTAATAAAACTAGTATCACACAGGAGGTGTGGGTATTAGGTTTATCAGTTGCTAGAGTTCTCCCTTATATAGTCTTTCAAATCAGGGTTTGCAATCAATGTTAGCTTAGTAACAAAGCATTCAATATTCACTGTTAGATGAAACCCTGATTAGATTCAAGCTAATATCTTTCAACCGTTGGATCAAAAACTTAGATTGTTACACACAAATGAAATGCACGTTTTTAGGTTTGTGTAACCGTACCCAAACATGTACATTTGTTGGTTCAACAATAGTTAACCAAATGGTTAGCCATATGAGCACTTTCATATCAACCATATTATTCTTCACCATAACTAGTTCAAATGACTCAAATGAACTAGTTAGAGAGTTGTTCAATTGTATAAATCTTATACATATATGTGTTTCCACACAATGCTTATATCCAACATTGGTTATATAATCTAAACTCTCATTTCAATCATTGAAACATTCTTAGAGGACGTTATATAGTTTTTATTCACAAACTATTTTTCGTCAAAGCCATTTTCAAAGTGATTAAAACATAACATGACTTTCGTCACTAGGTAAAGATGAACTTGGCCAAAGCGAAAGCTTACCAACACATATTTCTAGAAATAGATAAGCGAGATAAACTCGGCTCGAAATAGCAAATGTGTATAATCAAAGTCTATATATAGGAGAACGACTTTTCTCTCAAGATAGGAGATAGAGTAGATATACTTTTGAATGATATATAAGTTCAAGTCTCCATATACCTTTTAGTTGATGAAGTTCCACCAGTACCTTGAGTAGTTCTTCGTCTTGTATGATGATCGCCATGGAGTTCTTGAGCTCAACTACACTTTCTATCCTAGTCCGAGACTTAGCTATAGTAGACTAGAAATCAAGACTTATAGTTTTGATCACTAACATTGACAAACATGCTTGAGATAGCAACGTATGCGAGTTCGACCGAGCAGTGCTCTAACAATCTCCCCCTTTGTTAATTTTAGTGACAAAACTATCAATACATATGGAATACAAAAATAAATAAATAAACTTTTGTAGCTCCTATTCCACATGCCTAATCTTCAACATTGGTCGAAATCTTCGTCACTTCCAAGTACTCCAATGATCCCAAAGGTTGTAAGTTCAGCATCATCGTTGTTGAAAATCCATAGCTATAACAATGAAAAAACAAGTATTCTCAATCATTGTTATACAGTGTCATAGTATCATTATACATCATCATAGTTCAATTGTATCACAACTTCGACAATAATACTATATGTATCACTCCCCCTTAGTCAATACTCCATCTCACATGGAAACCACTCCCCCTTACATAATGATCCTAAAACCGTATGTAGTTGTAGTGTGAACTACATATTAATTCTTCCCCCTTTTGTTAATAAAATTAGCAAAGGTATTAAAACGGGATCCTAATGAAATTTCCAAAAGAGACATTTCATGACCGAAAGAAAGCATATATCAAATTGTTTAGATGCAATCATAAATCCGTAGCTAAATGCATTCATCAAGGAGTTTATAAAGATACAAGATAACCCCTATAATATTCCACAACCACACTCCCCACAAAGATTTGGCAATTAAGCAAAGTTCAATTAAGAACTCTCCCCCATAAAATGTCATTCCCGAAAGAACAACAAGAGCGACCTTAATTTCAAAAGAAAAGAAGGATTTCTTTGGACATAACAAATCACATACGAATATGAATTTGAATCCAAAAGTACTCAATTATATTAATCAAAAGAGAACCTATAATTAATCTTATCGGAAATATGCAACCAAATTAACCACAAAAAGTGATGAATTTAATTGGTCATGCTCGACATAAGAGAACTTACGGAGCCTCACAGTATATACATAAAATATGGATCAGGGAAGATCAATACTGCGGAATATACAAGAATTCATTCTATTTTCCATCACTATTCGCACAATGACATATAATAGACATAATCCTTGTCAACAAAATATTTTAACCTATCTTCCATCAATAAATGACATAATAGGCTTAACTTTTGTATTTGTCAAAAGTTGATTCATTCTTTTATCAATACATGCATATCGACATATAAAAGACTTATCTTTTGACAAGGTATGGGACAATCACTGTTCACGGACGCAAACACACATATCCCATAACAAATTGAAATATATGAAACAATAAAGATTATTACTGCAAAAATCATCTTCCAAACAATTTTAGAATTTAAACAAATAAACCTAAAAACATGAAGATGAAAACGTTGGACATAGCTACGTGTAATCACAATAATGGCTATTCCAAACTTTAATTATTCTTCTAAACAAAATAAGAAAATAGAAGATTTACTAGGCATTAAGACCTTTGAAGAATTCTTTATCGTCCCCGAACTCCTTGTCGTCAACAGCCATTGGGACATAAGGTTCATGAAGATAGGAGTTAATATCAATAAACCTTCTTGACTGATATTGAACCAGGGCCTTCTGAATCTCATGAGTCTTAAACAAAAAAGCCTTTATTTGTTGAATCTCCTTTTGCATCTCCTTCAACACTTCAAGAACATCAGAAAACTTTTGAGAATTTGAAGGAACAGCTCTAGGCTTCCTCATATTCCTTATTTTTCTTTTCAATGTCAGAGCTAACGGAGATTTCACTTTTTCCTTCATGATTGATTATCATATTAACATCTTTTCCATCAGAAGACATAATGCTTGGAGTATCCATAAACGTATGGGTTTGTGAGAGGAAATCACAATTTAAACTCAACAAGTAGTCTTGAGATAAAAAGAGGTTCCAGGGAAGGAAAAAGGAATGTAGGGTTACGCAACCTTTTAACAGGTTCGTGCACGTACAACTCTGAACCCTAGGGAGAGTAGAATTATCGAGAATAACCCTCCTTTATTGATAGACACAAAACTAAGAAAAGAAGAAAACCAAACTTTTCTTAAAGCCTGAGAGGTACACAATCTTGTCTCTTTTGATCAGGCACATGATACAAGATTTACCAATCAACACAATAAAGTTGTGTTGCGGTGAACAACAATTTGTCCACCATTTTCCTCTTTAGAAGAATCCACAGACCTCTGTCTACCAAATCGATTTGACCATAATTTCTTCTGTAATGGTCTTGTTTTATCCTTGGAAACTAACTTCTTAGATGAAGTTAAAATCCTACATACCTCATCGGTCTTCTGAGCAAGTTTAAGCTTATTTTCTAATCGATTTGCTCTTCATTGAAGTTTGTTGACATGTCTCAATTGGTGTTTGTACTTGTAACACTTTGATAGTTCATGACCCTTTGCAGAACAATGTGATCACGTCAATCTTGGATAAAAATCAGGCATATGAGATGTGCAAGCAGCTAGACACATAGCGGTACCTGAAACATCACATACAGAGTTTCCGAGGACAGGGTCAATTTTTTCTTCCAGATTGGTTGAGTTTTCTTCTGAAAGAATATCAAGATTGATGTATGTATTGCTACAATTATCAAAATCAATATTTTCACCAAGAAGTGCAACGCTTGATTTCTCATCTTCATTAGAATCATAGCTGTCAGATATTTCATCAAGAGTTGCAGCAAGACCTTTGTACCCAGTGTATTTTTTCTGATTTGGACACTTGTTTGCAAAATGACCAAAAACTTTACACTTGAAGCACTGAGGCATATCCTCGTCATCAGTTTCATCTGTGTCCCTGTTTTTAGGAGAATTACGATTATGAGGTTTAACTGATGACTTATGTTGAAAACCGTTTACTTCTCTTCAATAGAAGATCTCTAAACTGTATTGTGATCATAGAGACTGATTTATCAAGATCTTCATATGATGAATCAGTCTCAGAAAGATCATCCTCAAAGACATAAACACTTTTATTTTTGTCAAGTAATTTAGTGTTCTTTTGTGCTTTGAAAGCAACATCCTTTCCTATTCTGTATGTATGCTCATGATCAAAGATATTTATCTTTCCAACCAACATGTTTCTGGAAAGAGAATCGAGGTTATTTCCTTCAAAGATGGCATGCTTCATAGAGGCGTATCTAGATGGCAGTGATCTGAGAATTTTCATCACAATGTCCTTTTTAGGAATAGTCTACCCAATGCAAAAGATGCATTAACAATTTCAGATACTTTTTGATTGAACTCATCAAATGAATCTTCATCTTCCATACGAAGGTTTTCTCAATCAGAATTAAGGTTTTGAAGCCTGGCTTCCTTTTCACTGGTATTACCTTCGAATACGGTTTCTAAGATATCCCAAGCATCTTTAGACCTAGTGCACGTAGTCACATGGTGCTGAAGATCCGGGGTAATGACATGTACGATGACATTCAAACCGTCAGAGTTTTGCTTTGCAGCAAGTATCTCGGCAGGACTGTATTCACCAATGTCCTTAGGAACGTTTACATTTTCTACTGCCACAACGGGAGCATCATAGCCATTAACAACATATACCCATGATTGAAAATCACGTGCTTGAAGAAAAGCTCGCATATCAATTTTCCACCATAAGTAATTAGAGCCATCGAAGACTGGTGGTACGTTAATAGAGATAACATCTCTGTCCATAAAGTTAGATCGCTACAAACACAGACTTGTAAGGTCTTTAACGTGTTTGCCTGCTCTGATACCTGATCGTTATCGTATGCGTCAAAAATATTTCACTTTCCTAAAGTATATGATAAGAAAGAGTTCGTTTCCACAGAGAGACAATTATAGTTATTATGTATTCAATTTCTTAAGTAACCAAGTTGGGGGGATTTCTGATTTTATAAAAGCAATATGAATTAAATCAAAAGAAAAGTAAATAGTAGAATGTAATTAATGAGTTGAGAATATTGGTCAAGGATTTCATCTTCAATTATTCTCAGAACCAAACATCCAACCATCTCCTGCTGCCCATCTCAGGTTCAATTTCATTGTCATCTCAGACCCATAATATCAGAATCTTCACATTTGGTTTCTTGCCTCCATTTGTAACATCAATTACTGTAAATATGAACTGGGTAAGAATCCATCAATCCACCACCATCTTGGCATACATAATATCTTTCTCAGCAAAACCCTAAATCCATTTTACAAACCAGAACCCCCAAATTCAAATCATACTACTGCCATATACCAAATCCGTTTCAAACCCATTGTTCCCTGTTTGTGTTCGAACTAGAATATCCATCTGTGACTCAGAACCCTAACCAGATTCATTCATCACTTCAATCCAGAAACCCATTCACTCTTCTGTAGAATTAACCCATCTGTCTCTTCTTCTCAGCTTTGAATCACCATTTCCATCAAACCCTTGCCTGAATCGAACCTTAACTTTAATAATAAAAACAACAACATCAAAACCTGTAATTCCTCTTCATCTTGTACTTGACTGCAGCAGATTCAAAACCCATCAGTTTCTTCATCAATTCTCTGATTTCTGCATCTCACTCTCTCAGCTTCTTCTCGATCTCCCATGTCCTCTCTTACAGCAGCCGCATAGCTTCTTTTCTCTCTTCTCTGAATTTGAGAAAATGATTGGGAAACCTGAGGGTTAGGGCCAGGTAGTAACCACAATAGATAGAAGCACCCAACAAATAGGACAAGGCCACCCAATCTATATATGGCTTGTCGGTTTCATAGAAATGACAGTTCATTCTTCACTCCTTCCTTCTCGTGAATTGATTTTTTGCGCTTTTCGCTTTAAATGAATGATTTCTCCTCCTTTTGCTCATAACGACTCCATTGCACCTAGTAAACTCAAAACAATCATAAGATACATAATTTACATGAAAACTCGCAAAGAAAGCATAAACAATAGATAATAATTAAGGTGTTCACAACACCTATCAATACCAATTGAAAAGCGGAGGTACAACAACCACACCTAATATTTCGATTAGCAATCTGTATGGACAACTCCAGTATACTTTCAAGAGAATCAACTAGACTCAATCTTAATAAAGTATATCAAAGAGTTATATCTCTCTTTGTCGATTCAATTCTTACTCAAGCAAATAGAAATCTGCGAGTCTAATTGAATACAATAGAAATCACTTGAACGACACCAAAGACCAATGTTCAAGTATCAAATCAACAACCAAAGGTTGGATTTCCAATTGATTGATTCTAACGCACAACCTGTGATATTTCAATTATATGACAAAATATAATGCGGAAAAGAAATAACACAGACACCAGAATTTTGTTAACGAGGAAATCGCAAATGCAGAAAAACCCCGGGACCTAGTCCAGATTGAACACACACTGTATTAAGCCGCTACCGACACTAGACTACTACAAACTAACTTCGGTCTGGACTGTAGTTGAGCCCAAATAAATCTCACACTGATCTAAGGTACAATTGCTCTCCTTACGTCTCTGATCCCAGCAGGATACCACGCACTTGATTCCCTTAGCTGATCTCACCCACAACTAAGAGTTGCTACGACCCAAAGTCGAAGACGTTAATAAACAAATCTGTATCACACAAAAAAGTCTACGATAATAGATAAATCTGTCTCCCACAGAAATACCTACAAGTTTTAGTTCCGTCTTTTGATAAATCAAGGTGAACAAGAAACAATTGATAACCCAGACTTATATCCCGAAGAACAGCCTAGTATTATCAATCACCTCACAATAATCTCTTAACCGACGCGGCGAAAGAAGATATTGTGGAATCACAAACGATGAGACGAAGATGTTTGTGACTACTTTTATATCTTGCCTCTCGGAGATAACAATCTCAAGCCAATCGTTACGATTGTACTCAACACGATAGAGTATGCAAGATCAGATTACACAACTACGAGAAAGTAGTATCGATCTAGCTTCACAATCCCAATGAAGTCTTTAAGTCGTTAACCTGGTTTACAAGAAGAAACCTAAGGTTAAAGGAGAATCGACTCTAGCTAATACAACTAGTATGACACAGGGGGTGTGGGGATTAGGTTTCCCAGTTGCTAGAGTTCTCCCTTATATAGTCTTTTAAAAAAGGGTTTGCAATCAATGTTATCTTAGTAACAAAGCATTCAACATTCACCGTCAGATGAAAACCCGATTAGATTCAAGCTAATATCTTTCAACCGTTGGATCGAAAACTTAGCTTGTAACACACAAATGAAATGCACGTTTTTAGGTTTGTGTAACCGTACCCAAACATGTACATTTGTTAATTCAACAGTAGTTAACCAAATGGTTATCCATATGAGCACTTTCATATCAACCGTATTCTTCTTCACCATAACTAGTTCAAATGACTCAAATGAACTAGTTAGAGAGTTGTTCAATTGTATAAATCTTATATAACTATACAAGACACAATCGAAGCAAAAACGATTTGATTCACTCGAATCGATTCATGAACTTTATAGCCATGTTTTGCAATTTGCATTCCTTAGTTTATATAAATATAAGTTCATAAATAATCGTCTTTAGATATAACCAACTCAAGTTCGCAGACTTAAGTTCCCGGAAGGAGATCACAAACTCCAGCAGATTTTTCGGGATGAGAACCTCCGCCATTTCGTGGACTGGGTTCGCGGACTGAGTTCACATCTCTTGTTCCGGTTTTCCTGATCAACAAAGTACGCATACTTTGGTTCAAGGAATAAGGACTTATACATATATGTGTTGCCACACAATGCTTATATCCAACATTGGTTATATAATCTAAACTCTCATTTCAATCATTGAAACATTCTTAAAGGACGTTATATAGTTGTTATTCACAAACTATTTTTTCGTCAAAGCCATTTTCAAAGTGATTGAAACATAACATGACTTTCGTCACTAGGTAAAGATGAACTTGGCTAAACCAAAAGCTTACCAACACATATTTCGAGAAATAGATAAGCGAGATAAACTCGGCTCAAAATAGCAAATGTGTATAATCAAAGTTTATATATAGCAAAACGACTTTTATCTCAAGATAGGAGATATAGTAGATAGACTTTTGAGTGATAGATAAGTTCAAGTCTCCACATACCTTTTAGTCGATGAAGTTCCACTAGCTCCTTGAGTAGTTCTTCGTCTTGTATGATGATCGACATGGAGTTCTTGAGATCAACTACACTTTCTATCCTAGTCCGAGACTTAGCTATAGTAGACTAGAAATCAAGACTTATAGTTTTGATCAGTAACATTGACAAACATGCTTGAGACAGAAACGCATGCAAGTTCGACCGAGCAGTGGTCTAACACATTGCTCTTACTGATAAACAAATCAGTATTAACTTCAACATAAATATTATTCATCATAATTTGATTTATCCTGTCAAGAGATTCTTGTTCATTCTGGAGATATATATCAACATCAGAAGATAGGATTTCAAGTTTCTTTTCAATTCCTGAAAGAACTTCAAGGGATTTTAAACCTGGTGGCGGTTTAGGCAGAATTTCTTCAATGGATATAATTAAATCATACATGGAAGTAACTTATGGAATACCTGGATCTGGTGGTGCATTTATTGAGATATCACTTATGTCCATATCAGATCGCTACAAACACATACTTATAAGGTCTTTAACGTGTTTTCCTTCTCTGATACCAATTGAAAAAGCGGGGGTCTAACAACCACACCTAACAATTCGTTTGTCAATCTGAGAGGACTTACTCCAATTCACTTTCTAGAGAATCAACTAGACAGTCAGACTCAATCTAGAAATGAAGTATATCAAAGAGTTTAATATCTCTAACTCTTAATTCAATCCGCAATCAGCAAACAGAAATCTGCTAGCCCGATTGAATATAAGAGGAATTACTTGAACGGTACCAAAAACAATGCTCAAGTGTCAATCAATGTAAATCAACAACCAAAGGCTGGATATTTTAATTGATTGATCTTAACGCACAACCTGTGATATTTCAATTATATAACAAATATAATGCGGAAAAGAAATAACACAGACACCAGAATTTTGTTAACGAGGAAACCGCAAATGCAGAAAAACCCCGGGACCTAGTCCAGTTTGAACACCACACTGTATTAAGCCACTAAATACACTATCCTACTACCAATTAACTTCGAACTGGACAGTAGTTGAACCCTAACCAATCTCACACCGATTCAAGGTACATTTGCGCTCCTTACGTCTCCGATCCCAGCAGGATACTACGCACTTGATTCCCTTAGCTGATCTTACCCACAACTAAGAGTTGCTACGAACCAAAGTCGAAGACTTGATAAACAAATTTGTCTCACACAGAAAAGTCTATAGAATTGAATAAATCTGTCTCCCACAGAAATACCCAAGAGTTTTTTTTCCGTCTTTTGATAAATCAAGGTGAACAGGAACCAATTGATAAACCAGACTTATATTCCCGAAGAACAGCCTAGTATTTGAGTTTGTTTTGTTTTTCAAACTCAGCAGAAATTCACGGACATGAACTTTCCACCAGTACGCGTACGGGTACGTGCACTTAGGTAACTGAATGAGTTGGTTTTGAAATTCCAACATCAGCAGAAATTCACGGACGTGAACTTCCGCCAGTATGCGTATGGGTACGCATACTTATCCAGTCTCCTTCAACCATTTTGTATACACACAAGTATGCATACTTTAAGTTCCCGGTTTTGGACTTATACACAAATGTGCGAACACACTCTATGCTTATATCCAAAGAAGGTTACACGGTTCTAAACTCTTTATTTCAATCATTGAAACATTTTTCTATAATGACAATAGTCGTTTTCACACATTATTAGCATCAAATCAATTTTTAAGATATTGAAATAATCATTATCGAAACATTCCAAGTCTTACACCAAATGATTGTATCACACAAACCATGTAAGATATTACTCGGAAATTTTCTCATGATATAAGATGAACTTGGTCGAAGCGAAATCTTACCAACACATATTTCGAGAAATATGTATGCGAGATATACTCAACTCAAAATATCAAATGTGTATATAGAAAACTATATTGTAACATGACTTATGTTTCAATATAGGAGACAAAGTAGAAATAGACTTTCCAAGTGATAGATGAGTTTAAGTCTCCACATACCTTTTGTCGATGAAGTTCCACAAGCTCTCCTTAGTTGTTCTTCGTCTTCAAGTGATAAACGTCGTGAAGTCTAAGCCCAACTACACAAACTATGTCCTAGTCCGAGACATCTATAAATAGGCTAGAAATCAAAACTTATAGTTTTGATCACTAATATTGACAAACATGCTTGAGATAGTAACACATGCGAGTTCGACCGAGCAGTGCTCTAACACAAACTAAGAAAATAGAACTACTAAATGAGGAAAACCTATTGAATCAAGTCGAAAACCTTACCTGAAGTAGCTTCGAAACAACAAATTAGAGTCAATTGATTGTTTCGAACTTGTAGATTGATGATCAGTTGTCAAACCTGTTTGAATCAAATCGATTGAAAACTAGAATAATTCAATCAATACATCAGATATCTTCGAATCAACTGAAAAATACAGAGATTCGATTGTAACTGATAGGGAAGAAAGAAAACCTTAAGAGAATCGCTGCAGCTGCAACTCTAATATGAGATTCAATCTAAAACCAAAAATGAATGATTGATTTCGTTCTTCTATAATAGGTAAACGTCATCAGCGGAGATTGATGGAGCGAGAATCGTTTCTTGCTCTTTGCAATCGTTTTCTTCGGTTTGATCAAAGAACCCTAATTTTCTTCAGAGCAGAGACGAGAGAGAAGTGAGAGAAAGTGAAATGAAATCTGATAATTAATTTTACTACATATAAATACTAAAGGGAAGTCTTGGTATTATTGAAATTATGCTTTACCAATAAGCCCCGAAATCTAAAGTTTTGGGCCTAGAAATATCAAAATGTGAAAGAATGGAGTTGATAGTGAAGGATCCATTTTGTGGGGCTTGTATATGTTGAACCCACATAGTAGGGGGTTCAAGTATTTTTCACTTATTTGAAACGTACATATGAAACATGATTCGTATTGTTCGGTATTGTGCCTCTTGTTTCTTTATTGTTCGGGCAAAAACTTTTAGGAATAAATCTCCTTTTAGATCTAAACCCTCAATAACAGGCTCATGGACCTAGAACTGTATTAGACAAGGCATAGAGTTGGTTAAGAAACATTGTATTTGGGAAGTAGGTAATGGTCACGACATAAATATTTGGTATGAAAATTGGATACCAGGACTAGAGGGTACGATAAAAACTCTCAAAACCGAAAGTAACAACAACTTAATTTGGGTCTCATATTTGATTGACATGGACACTTGTAAGTGGAATTTTTCATTACTTTCTGCCTCCTTCACTGAAGATATTGTTCAAAAAAATTAGTAAGATTCATTTGTTTAAAGATAAGTATCATAATCTTAAAAAAGATCAACTTAGATGGAAGATAACAACTTCAGGTGATTTTACAGTTAAATCTATGTATGATAAGCTAAACGAATCAGGTCAGGATATAATTAGTTTAGGACTACCTGAATCTTTTTGGAAATGTCTTTGGAGTTTAAATATCTCTGAAAGAATCAAGCTATTCCTTTGGAAATGTCTCCAAAATGCCCTTCCAACCAATGCTAAGCTTTATAGAAAATTCAGAGAGGTAATGCCACATTGCACTATGTGTAAAACAGAAATAGAAACTACTGAACATCTTCTTTTCCACTGTCCTTTTGCTAAGGAAATTTGGGAATCTTCTCATAATCCTGTTCACCTATCCTTAGATAGTTCTTGTACAATTTTAGATCTATGCAAAAAAATGGCTAGTTAACCCTAGAATAAACATTTCCTTAGAATTTCTCCTTACCAAAATGTGGTTTATATGGAAAGAAAGATATGATAGAGTGTTTGAAAGTAAATCCAAATCATCTAGAAGTCTTGAAGTGGAAATTCAGAAACACTTAGATTTTTGAGCTACAAGGAAAAAGAAATCTGCGAAAACAAGAGCTTGAACAAAAAGAAGAAACAACACACATGGAAGGCACCTAATACAGACACACTAAAGATAAATGTAGATGTAGCTTGGATCTCCAAAGATTTACCTTCAAGTTATGCTTTAATCTTAAGAAATGATGCAGGTAAACTCAAGGTGGAGGAGCAGGGCAATCCTCAACTGCATATCCACAAGAAGCAGAAGTTGTAGGAGTTCTGCAGGCGATAATTTTGGCTAAGGAAAAACAGATCAATAGTTTCAGCATCGAAGGCGACTGTGAAAGCATCTTCAAATATTTATAGGGTCATTCTCTAGATATTACGTGGCTTGCAAAATCCTGTCTTTATGAGGCTAACAGAATATCACATCTTTGTCAAAAAAAAATTGGGTTTTAATTATGTTCCTAGATTAGGTAACCAAGTAGCGGATGTTTTAGGAAAATCTGTAAGGTCTTTAACCTCAGTTGTAGAATGGGATATCACCCCCC
>NW_020622934.1:8303228-8378161 GCF_003573695.1 Papaver somniferum
CCCCGCTCTTGTATTTTTAAACAACTCTTAGTAGATGAATCTAATGTGGGGATGCCTGAAACCTCCGGTTTAGATGGATCTACTACAATTGTATTTGCGACTCTCAGGGAGTCCTAGTTTTTAATATGAAGTATCTTATTTACAAAAAAAAAGTGAATGTACGACCCTCAAAAACAACTTTTTCATTGTTAGTAAGGGTCTACCTAAACGCCAATGGATTTTTTTTTTTGAAGGAATAAAGAGGTAACCCTCTTAATTTTCATTAATATAGTAGATTTGCATACATCAGATTCAAGTACATCAAAAGTGAAATGCATGAGAAAATACAAAACTTTTGTATGATAAGAACGACAAGTGACTAATACTACATCTTAAGTATCAAAAACATGAATTTCAAAGAGGTTACTGATAGTATTCGAAGAATAGCTTGTGAATTGAAATTCTGCCATTTTGATTTAGGTTATCCATTGAGATTTAAATGTCCCGAAAGGGAGTAATATGCGCAAAGCATCTTTAGCACGATCATTCCCAGTAGCCACTGATATTCAAAGGATCGTAGAACCACATCATGTTGGAGTAGATCACCCTCGATGATATATTTGAAGCGATTGTTGCAATTGGCGGAAATGCCTTTATGGCTATAAGAAACATCTTTGAAAGTGTACATTGAGTAATCTGATTTCCATGAATAAGCCATTAAATCTTACAAGTATTCACAGACTTCTGATAGAACACAAAAACTCAAATAAAACACTAAAGATGTGATTTTATTCAGACAAAATACTAGATTTATATACAATAACTAAATTTCTGCCCGGATCTTAAGATATAATCAAGATCCAGGCAGTAAATAGATTTGAAACTCTGTTGAAAATCAAGGAATCTAAGTTTGGAAGGAGAAAATTAAGGAGAAGAAACCAATGGATCTTACGATAGAAACACAACGCAATCTTGTATTTGATCATCTGCTTATTAATTAAATTCCAATTATTCGAATAAAGTCCTCCCAATATACATTGGGTTGTCATTGCTCGATTTAGATCTAACAAATTAATGTCTAGTGATTAGCTTAACTAGGCATAGAGATTTATATACAAATTGATTGATAGGGATAAAAATAATTTAAATTCACCCTAAAATCGGCTTTCTCTTTGGTAAACGTGGTTTTTCCTTTAATAATCATCAAAAATAGAGCTGAAAAGAATCGAGAGAGAGAGACTTTGTCGATGACGGGAGAGAAAAATGTGTATGATTCATTGTTGTAATGGAGTTTCTGGCGGTGGTGGACATCAGAGGTGAAGTAAAAGAAAGAAAAAATAGAAAAAAATTAGGGTTATCCTATGGTTCATTGTTGATTATGTATGATAGTATATAGCGCATATTGATATGAAGCTGCCTTACAGGTATTTTGTTGTATTTATTGATCTTATTTCATTTCTTTACATGCAGCAACTTGAAAAGACGAGGGTACCCAAATATACCGCAATCTTTTAAATATCAACATATAAGTCCGATCCCAAGTGTGATCGTCTATGGACAAAGTCAAAACAATGACAACTATGGTATACACTTTGTGTGATCGTCTATGGATACGAGATCGATACAATACAACATCAAAGTGTTCACTTGATAATAGGTACGGTATAAAACCGAAACACTATAGGATAAATATCAAGTGACAAGGAATTAACGTACAAGTGTATTTACTTTAAATTATAATAACCAAATTATAATTGCGAAAAATAAAGTAAATGAAACAACAAGATTTTGTTAACGAGGAAACCGCAAATGCAGAAAAACCCTGGGACCTAGTCCAGTTTTGGATACTCTCAGAATTAAGCCGTCATACAAAATCTAATACCAACTTCATATAGTTGAGACCAAGTAGACTACCCCTAGCTACTTAGTTTCCTCAGTATCCTGGCGCATTCGACTTCTAGAGACATGCACGTGAATATCTACTCCTTTGGATCGTATTACAAACAACAAAGGAATGAATATGCTTGGTAAACACTCTAATCGTCTTTGTACAAGATATTTATAAGTTGTTGACAAAGGCTCTTCCGTTTAAACTAATAAACTCTTTTGTCTGATTAGATCAATCTAAAAATTTATTACCGAAATAACCAATTTCTAAATTTGCAATCAATCAATATAGAACTCAAAAATTAACTTAAAGAGATGTCGATCTTACACAAATAGACAATCAAGTATATCAAAGATAAAGAATGATTCTTGTTGGATCCCAACCGATCAAGGTTTGTGCACTATATTCACAAGATACGAAAACTAACAAGAAAATCTTCGTCGTCTTCAAATCTTCGATTGTCTTCTTAATAACCTGCACACCACAACTTGAATAATCTTGTGATCAATCACACACATAACGTGGTATGTTAACATTGGATTATCACAAGATGTCTTTAGATCCGTAAATGGTTTTAAAGATTCCGTCGATACTTTGATCTAGTTCTGGTGACCCTTATATCAGAAGAGGATGATCTCAAGAATAATCAAACTAGGTGCAATCAAAGTTTGAACAACCGTTAGTCAATCAAATCAATAATCAAAAACTAAATAAAAATGCAATTATCTAGTTTCCCACCAAGAGTACTCGTAGAGATTATTGAGCCCACATAAGTCTTTAAACGAGCGGTCGTAAGAGATTTCGCCTAATTATAATACTTTCCTCTCCGGCTAGACGGCTCAACCAGAAACAACAATAATGAAGTTTGTTTGTTGCCTCTTAGGTTAGTTTGTAAGAAATGCAAAATCAACAATTTACAAACCAAGGTTGTTCGGACCAAAATCAAAAATATTCTTAAGATATGCAATAAAGTACCTAATTTCAATTTTCATATTTCCAATTAATACCAAACCATATTTCCAGAATCTATCATAAAAAACTTTTATTATTAGTGTAACACATTAACTAATAATATTTTTCAGAGGACATGCTTTGCTGGTAATTAAAGCATATATTATGAAAATCATAATTAATGATTTTCATATTTCGGTTTGGGATCACCTTGAGTATCAACGAATATCTCTGAAAAATTAATGATAAGAGTCATATACATTATTAGAGCACTGCTCGGTCTAACTCGCATGCGTTGCTATCTCAAGCATGTTTGTCAAATTTAGTCGTCAAAATTATATGTCTTGATTTCTAGACTACTTATAGATAAGTCTCGGTTTAGGACAAATTAGTGTAGTTGAGCTCCAGACTCCATGGCGATCATCTTACGAAGACGAAGAGCTACTCGGGGAACCAGTGGAACTTCATACCACTAAAAGGTATGTGGAGACTTGAACTTATCTATCACTCAAAAGTCTATCTCTCTATCTCCTACTCTTGAGACAAAGTCGTATAAGTATGATAGTTTTCATACATACACATTTGCTATTTCGAGCCGAGTTAACTCGCCTATCTTTTTCTCGAAATATGTGTTGGTAAGCTTTTGCTTTAACCACTCTTCATCTTTATCCGTGACGAAAGTCATGATGACGTTTCAATCTTGAAAATAGCTTTAATGACGATAGTCGTGAATAATGATTGTTATAACATTATAGAAGAATGTTTCAATGATTGAAATATATAGTTGAGATTATGTAACCAACTATGGATATAAGCACATATAGTGTGTTCGCACATTAGTGTATAAATCCATGTGCTGGAAACCAATTGTGGGCACTTGTGCGTGCGACATTGGTAAAGGATACGGGTTGGGTTCGCGTACCCGTACGCGTACTGGCGGAAGTTTTCTAACCGAAAATTTCTGCTGGAGTTTGTAGTTTACAAACTGGAAAACCAGTCACTTAGGTACGCGTACCCATACACGTACTTACGGAAGTTTTCGAACCGAAAATTTCTGCTGAGTTTCCAAATTCAAATCCGGTTAGCTAAGGTACACGTACCCGTACGCGTACCCAAGCTAGTTATTTCTCAAATCGGAAGTTCATGAACTTAAAACAATAAATCAATAAGGAATGCAATCTTTGCAAACCATGGATATATTTTTCATGAATTGATTCAAGTGAATCAAACCGATTTTGTTTCAATTGTGTCTATGAATAAAGACCTAAGCAATTGAAAAAATCTATCAACTAGTTCTTATGAATCATTTGAATTAGTTATGAAAAAGATGAATATGGTTGATATGAAAGTACTCATATGGCTAATCTCGGTCAACTATTTGTGAACCAACCAAGTTACACGTTTAGGTACGGCTACTCAAACCTAAATGAAACACATTTCATTTGTGTATGACAAGCTAGGTTTCGATCTAACGGTTGAAAGATATTAGCTTGGAGAAATCAGGTTTTTCATCTAACGGTGAATATTGAATGCTTTGTTACCAAAGTAACTTAGATTGCAAACCCTGATTTGAAAACTATATAAAGGAGTGTTGATGGTGGTTTTTAGCTTAGGGTTAAAATCGTAAAACCTTGCATCAGATGTGACGTCACTCTGCAAGGAAACGGTGCTGCGAGTACTAACCTCTCCGCCGACATATTTATTGAGCCGCTCAATATACCTTTTCTGGCGCCTCGCAAATACTAGACTCGCTGAGTACTTTCCAGTGCTATATTCCTCAGCAGAACCCTTAATTCGGTATGGCATGACGGATTTATATTCACTCGCAGCTGAGTAGCATGAAACCTCCAAGTACCAAAATTAAGGCCATTGCACGAAAGGTTCAGACAGAAAGCATACTGCATTCTGTAGGTAAAGATTTTTGTGACAACATACGAAAATCCATCTAATCATTGTGATAACTTGCAAAGAACTCATAAACCCAACTAAATTGCAAATTATGGTTTTGCGCCCGCGCCATATACTAGACCATGTTGGTCGAAAGCACGCCTAGCAAGCTAGGCAACCAAATTCTCCACAACGCGCTGGAAGTGTGGCGCGCCCTAGCTTGACCGGCCCCACTTCCCATCGACCAATCAGGTCTCACTAAATGCGCCATGCGCATTCCAAACAAGGCCAGCCCCATGTTGCTTTTCGGCCCCCCTTTCTATCGACCAATCAGGTCGTTTTAAATCCGCCACAGCGCATTGGAAGTGTGGCCGCGCCCTAGCTTTCCGGCCCTACTTCCCATCGACCAATCAGGTTGCTCCAAACCTGTCAGGGTCTCAAAAGAGGTCGCTAATACTAAGCTAGCTTCCAAAAACGTACTAGTTTCCCAAAACGCGTCGCACGCACTAATTAGGGTTTCAACACACCCAAACCCTAATCCAGGCAAGACGCAACCAAATCCGTTCACGATGCTAACTTTGGCCACGCCGCAACTGGAATACTGCTATACCGCGGCTACTGGCATACCACCAGCACGTCGTTATGCCACGGCTACTAGCACTCCACCATGCCACAGCTGCTAGCACGTCGCTATGCCACATCTACTGGCACGCCACCATGCCACAGCTGCTAGCACGTCGCTATGCCACGGATATTGGCACACTACCATGCCACAGCTGCTAGCACGTCGCTATGCCACGGCTACTGGCACGTGACACACCACCATGCCATAGCTGCTAGCACGTCGCTATGTCACGGCTACTGGCATGCCACCATGCCACAGCTGCTAGCACGTCGCTATTCCACGGCTACTGGCACGCCACCATGCCACAACTACTAGCACGTCTCCATACCACGACTACTAGTACACCACCATGCCACAGCTACCAGCACGTCGCTATGCCACGGCTACTGGCATGCCACCATGCCATAGCTGCTAGCACGTCGCTATGCCACGGCTACTGGAATGCCACCATGCCACACGTAGCAACCTGCTATAAGTTTTCCACGAAAACACTCGAGACATCAAAGCATGTCACAAACTGGGGGATACTCATCAGGGTATTGGTCTGGCTGTTTACAGCGTGCGGTGTGCAATACGCCCGTTACAAAAAAGTGTCATAAGAGTGAGGTGTTTAGTAAATACAAGAAGTAATGGCGAAACGTTTTCTTTATTATGGAAACATCAATTCCAGACATTACCCGTTACCACT
Organism: Papaver somniferum; assembly: GCF_003573695.1. Lineage (NCBI taxonomy): Eukaryota > Viridiplantae > Streptophyta > Magnoliopsida > Ranunculales > Papaveraceae > Papaver > Papaver somniferum. Next base: position 8,309,247 of record NW_020622934.1, read on the forward strand.
TTCTTCCATTACTCAACTGTTTCCACTTCTTACGAGGCCAGGGTACGTTTCATTACGACTTGTATAAATAGGTTTTGATGGTGGTTTTTAGGTTAGGGTTAAAATCGTAAAACCGTACATCTGACATGACGTCACTATGACCATTAGCACATTTATTGAATCGATCAGCATTCCTACGTAAGAATTACCAGGGTACCCTTTTTTTTATGTGTCATGTTCCACGACAGAACCCTTAACATTAAACGACGTCGTCTATGCCAAACCCTAATTATCATGCTACCGCGCCAAGGCATGCCAACCATGCCAGCCACATCTCCGCGCCAAGGCATGCCAGCCGCACCACTGTGCCAATGGCAAACCATACCAGCCACATCTCAGCGCCAAGGCATGCCAACCATGCCAGCCGCACCACTATGCCAATGTCAAACCATGCCAGCCACATCTCCACGCCAAGGCATGCCAACCATGCCAGCTGCACCACTGTGCCAATGGAAAACCATGCCAGCCACATCTCCACGCCAAGGCATGCCAACCATGCCAGCCGCACCACAATGCCAATGGAAAACTATGCCAGTCACGTCTACCGCGCCAAGGCATGCCAACCATGCCAGCCGCACCACAATGCCAATGGAAAACTATGCCAGTCACGTCTACCGCGCCAAGGCATGCCAACCATGCTAGCCGCACCATGCGCCAATGGCATGCCAAACCCTTGGTCCCACCATGCCAAGCCAACCGCACCTTGCCTTGGCCCCAACCACGCTAGCCGCACCATGCGCTAATGGCATGCGAAACCCTTGACCCCACCATGCCAAGCCAACCGCACCTTTCCTTGGCCCCACCATGCCGATCCGTCCGTTCCAAACCCTTGGCCCCACTATTCCAAGCCATCTGCGCCATTGTCCTTGGCCCCCCCATGCCGGCCTTCCCTATGCGGCTACCAAAACGAAGGCGTGCGATGATCAACGACCACCCTTCCATACTAGATGCAAATCCTAGCCTTCCAAGGTCGACAAACAACGCATGGTAACCTTTGGCCCAAAACCCTAGTTTTGGCCACGCCAAACCGCACCAAGGCATGCCATGCCACATGTGCCAATGGCATGCCAACCACCTTACCACGCCATACCATGCCAGCCTTTCCTATGCGGATACCAAAACGAAGGCGTTCGACGATCAACGGCCACCCTTCCATCCTAGATGCAAATCCTAGCCGTCCAAGGTCGCCAAACAACGCATGGTAACCTTTGGCCCAAAACCCTAGTTTTGGCCACGCCAAGGCATGCCATGCTACATGTGCCAATTGCATGCCAACCACCTTGTCGCGCCATACCATGCCAGCCTTCCCTATGCGGATACCAAAATGAAGGCATGCATCAATCAACGACCACTTTTTCATCTAAGATGCAGATCTTAGCCGTCCAAGGTTACTAGCTAACGCATAACAACCTTTGGCCTTAGTTTGGTCGCGCCTAAACAAAGCCAAAACCCTAACTTTTGGCCGCGCCTAAACTGGGCCATATTAAAGCCATATTGATCATACTTTCATGCCACTGGCTACCAAACGAAAGGTTGCAATAACTAACGGCTACCTTCCTCTTAAGATGAAAAATCTAGAACGTTGAAGGTCACCACCGAGCCGGCAAGTCTCCAAAGCTCAACTTGCCATACAACAACAACATGCTACATGTTTTCCACGAAAACACTCGAGACATCAACACATGTCACAAACTGGGGGATGCTCATTGGGTATTGGTTTGGCGGTTTACAGCGTGCGGCGTACACTATGCTCATTTTAAGAAAGTTTCATAAGGATGAGGCAGTTAGTAAATACAGGGAGTAATGGTGAAACGCTTTCTTTTATGGAACATCAATTCCAAGCATTATCGGTTACCACCTCCTCCAATTTACTCACCCGTTTTCCATTTCTTAATGAGACCAGAGTACATTTCACTTCGACTTGTATAAAAAGGCATTACCTATTTCCACCGAACAACAAGTTCTGGTCAGGAGCATACAACACTCAGAAACGTTTGCTAGCTTTCCCATCTGTTAGCTTCCCACTTTCTGATACAAGTCATAAAACAACTACTCTTCCAGAATCAACTATTCTGGTATCAACACTCTCTTCGTTTCCCTCTCCAAAACCAACCCTTCTCCTTCTCTTTGTGACCGAAGCAAGTCTGGAACGACCATTTCTTGGTTTAGGACGGATTTGTACAGATTGATCTCTCGATTCTAAAGTACTCCCTTGAAGTACTTTGTTTAGGGTTTAGACTCGTTTCTCACCCACACACCCGAAATTACCGAAATCAGCAGAAACCGTTTTCACCCTCAAACAATTGGCGACCACAGTGGGAGATCAATCTCTCGGTTCCAATACCAATTTCAGAACACGTTTCTCTAACTCAGGAAGATGGTCGGTTTTAGGGCTGAATCTGTGTCCTCAAGTTCCACTCAGGCGAACGACAATGTTTCCTCCCCCAACGCAACGCCCAACAACGCAATTGACGAAGGAATTCCAAAGCTGACTGATTTGGTGTGGATTCAGGAGATCCACACCAAGAGCATGGGTCTGATGAAAGATGCGATTAACATCATACTGGATTTCCTCATCAACTTAACAGCAGAATCGAACGATTCACTTACCCCGGAAACTCCAGGACCGGGGACTAACATCCCAAATGATCACTCCCAAGTCAACAACTTCACTACTAACCAGAAACCAGTAGGCCAGGAAGTGGCTTCGCTGGTATAGAATCTATGTGAACTCTTACATCTTTCAAAAGATCAACGGATGGAGACGTTCACCGCCATCAATCGAATAACGTTAAACGCGTCCTTGATTCCTTCACGCTTGGAAACGTCAAGAACACCAGATATGTCCATCAATAATATCACGTTTACCGACGACGACATTGGCAGAGGAAGGACATAACCGAGCCCTACACGTCACAGCCCGTATCAAGGATATGGAATTCAAAAGGGCTCTCATCGACACAGGAGCATCTTCCAACGTTGTTACTCTCAGTACGGCCAGGGTACGGCCGAACTAAGTCGTGTGACAGTCCACTACAACGACCGATTTCGAAGGCAACCAAACCATCATGTATGGGTACGTCAACCTGAATTTATCAGTAGGACCCGTCCAGTCAAAAGTAAGGTTCGAGGTAATCGAAAAGGAGCCAGATTACCACATGATACTGGGAAGACCATGGATCCACGAAAACAGAATCATTCCATCGACGTATCTCCAGTGCTTGAAAACCATGTTAAACGGAAAAGTCGTTCGCATCACCGCATCATTATCTCTCTATGCGCCGATCTGCGGCATGAAGATTTTTTAGCCAAAAAAAGGCCCGCAGGCCACGACCAACAAGGATCACCACACTCCACTGCCAAAGTGGACGTCCATTGAAGAAATCCATGGTCCTGCACCGCTTCACGGAGAAACCCGGTCTCACATCACCCCTTCGAAAGAGAGACACGCCGGCCTCCACCCGCCAAACCGGAGTGCGGCTTGCACCCATACCAAGCGAGGACGGGATTTTATCATGGGTCATGATGAAAAAGGGAAAACCGTATATCAGCTCCGCTGTTAGCAATTAACAGGAGAGACTACCGCACAGTCTCTCCGCCCAATGGAACGCAAACGTAGTAACAAGCCGCAAGAGGAAGTACCTGATGCACCACGACAGCTACAAGACGGGACCAACTCTACCATGGATGAACTTGAGGTTGTTAATGTCGGGAGTGAAGAATCTCCACGACCCATCTCGATCAGCTCGACTCTGTGCGCGTACGAACGCGTAAAGTTGGTAGACCTTTTCAAGGAATATCAAGACGTATTCGCATGGACATACGAGGAAATGCCTGGCTTGGACGAGAAGCTAGTCACTCATCATTTACACGTGATACCCGGATCCAAACCGGTCAAGCAAACCCCGAGACAATTTCGGCACGATGTGGAAGAACAAATTAAGGTAGAGATTCAAAAGCTACTAGCGGCTGGTTTCATCAAACCGATTCACCACCCCACTTGGTTGGCCAATGTAGTTCCGGTAAAAAAGAAGAATGGCCAGATCAGGTGCTGTGTCGATTTTAGGAATTTGAACAAATGTTACCCTAAAGATGACTTTCCGCTCCCCAACATCGGCATGCTAGTAGACGCCACCAGTAAACATGGCATGTTCTATTTCATGGATGAATACAGCGGCTACAACCAAATAAAGATGTACAAACACGACGCAAGTAAGATGGCTTTTCGAACTCCTCTTGGAAACTTTTACTACACTGTGATGCCCTCCGGTTTAAAAAACGATGGCGCCACATACCAACGCGCCATGACCACAATTTTTCACGATATGATGCATAAGCAAGTCGAAGATTATGTAGATGACATAGTGGTTAAGTCAAAAACTCGGGCAGCCCATGCAGGAATTCTGCGGCAGGTATTCGAAATATGTCACAAGTACAAACTGAAGATGAATCCATTGAAGTGTTCTTTTGGTGTCTCTTCGGGAAAGTTCCTAGGTCTCCAGGTGACTTCCGAGGGAATTAAAGTTGACCTAGTTAAAACACAAGCCATCCTCACAATGCCACCAACGCGAACCGTGAAAGAACTCTCGAGTTTCATGGGTAAAATAAACTACATTCGTCGCTTCATACCAGGATTGGCTCAACTTGTTGCTTCGTTTACCCCCTTACTGAAGAAAGGAGCAAGTTTCGTCTGGACCACACTACAACAGGAAGCATTCCGGAAGATTCAGCAAACATTATCTTCCCCATCCATCATGAAATATCACATACAAGGAAGACCGCCACACCTCTACACTTCCTTTAGTGACACTGCTGTTGGAGCTCTCCTCGCCCAAGAAGATGACGAAGGGATTGAGCATCCTATCTACTACTTCAGTCGGACTTTAAGAGATGCCGAACTCAGATATCCCAAAGCAGAAAAGGCGTGCTTAGCTTTGATCCACTCCATCCAGAAATTTAGGCATTACCTGCTTTCCAATAAAGTGGTGCTTATATCTAAGTCCGATCCTGTGAAGTTCCTCCTCTCAAAACCGGCTCTAATAGGAAGACCGGCCAAATGGCTCCTCCAAATGTCAGAGTTCGACATAACATGCGCTTCCCTGAGAGCCATCAAAGGGAAAGCAGTTGCGGATTTGCTGGCGGCGTTTCGGGGAGAGAATACCATGACTCTACACGAGGACCTCTCTGGACACTTTCCAGAAATCTCTTTCATCTAAGAAGAAACGTGGATACTATTCTTCGACGGCTCCGCTACTCCTAAAAACGGTACTGGAGGAGCAGGTGTGGTTCTATTATCCCCGGCCGGTGAAGTATTCTCACACTCCTTCAAGCTAGACTTCCCCCGCACTAACAATTCAGCAGAATATGAAGCCTTTCTCATCGGATTGTCCTTTGCTAAACGAGCTGGAGCTACACGTCTGGAAATAAGAGGGGATTCTAAATTACTTATCAACCAAGTGAACGGAGTATACGCACTGAAGGAAGTAACCTTGGCCCCATACATATCCGAGGCACAAAAACTGCTAAAACTACTTCGCCGACGCGACCATAACGCATATTGGGCGCAGCGGCAACCAACACGCTGATTGCCTAGCCACGCTAGCATCAAAACTGCAATTTGAAGGTTTTGAGGAAACCCTGACAGTGAAGAAACGAACCGTGTCTTCAACATGGCTTTCACAACCCGAAGAGGATGAAGCTGGTGACTGGAGAACACCAATTATCCAAGAGCTTAACATCTCGCTTTTCCATGGAAAGGTCAGTCTCAAAACCTTACAAAATTTCTTCATGATCCGAGAGGTGCTATATCATCGAAATCCAGAATGGTCCTTGTCAAGATGTCTTGGAGAGGGAGAAGCAAAACAACAACTCAACCGCGTCCATGATGAAATCTGTGGGCAAACATTGGTGGTAACACTCTATCGCCGTTTGCAACGCCTTGGCTACTATTGGACATAAATGGAGGCTCAATCTCGATTACTTCAAAGAACATGTTCCAACTGTCAAGCGCCACCACATCAATTAGAAGTTTTCAATATCGGTCACGCTGGGGACTGGCAGGAGCCATATATCAGTTACCTTCGCAACAACATACTCCCCACCAATAGGAAGGATGCAGCCAAAATAAAACAAAGGTCCGAGAGATTTGTATTCCACGAAGGAATCTTATATCGTAAGAGCTTTGGAGGAAGTTTTCTACGATGTTTGAACGAAGCATAAATCCCAATCATGCTGAAAGAGATGCACGAAGGCGAACACCAAGGAAAACGGAAATTATTTCTTCAGATACACGAGAAATACTACTGGCCAACCATTGAGGATGATGCAGCTGTTTTCGTCCAGAGATGCAAAAAATGCCAAATTCACGGAAACCTTATCCATGTACCATCGACTCCCCTGCATTTGATAAGCAGTCCGTGGCCCTTTCATAGCTGGGGACTCGATATCATTGGAAAGATCAATCCGCGGTCCTCAAAGCATCACGAGTACATAATAACAGCAACCGAATATTTCACCAAATGGGTCGAAGCCATACCTTTACGAGGGACGAATGGAACCACAATCGAGGCATTCATTAAGGAGTACATTATCTTCCGATTTGGCGTGCCTAAACATATCATCACCGACAAAGACACTCCTTTTGCAAACAAGCAAGTACGGTAGTTACTCGAAGAATACGGAATTAAGCAAGTCTTCTCCACCGTGTACTACCCCCAAGGGAACGGACAGGCTGAAAGCACCAACAAAACTCTGATCTGAATCCTCAGTCGGACAGTGCATGATAATCCTCGGACATGGCATGAGAAATTGCCAATAGCGCTCTGGGCGTACCGGACATCACCAAGAAGTTACACCGGGGCCTCTCCCTACTCCCTTGTTTACGGAGCAGACGCCATCCTCCCAGCAGAAGTTAAAATCCCATCGGCTAGGATTGACGAAGCAAGCAGAGTTCGATAGAATGAAGCTGAAGCATTGAGCGCCACAGTCACAGAATTGGACACTGTAGATTCCAGAAGATCCAAGGCGGAAGAACACGCACAAGCATACAGAAATAAGGTTTCCAGAGCATATAACAAAACCGTGAAGCCTCGGGTTTTTCAAGTGGGAGATTTGGTACTGAAGACTGCCAAACACATTCAGCAAGACGCGTCTGCACCAAAATTCTCCGCAAAGTGTGAAGGGCCTTATATAATCACGAAAGCGTACAAAAGTGGGTACTACAAGGTCATTAAAGAAGACGGAGGAAAACTGGAAGCAGTCATCAACGGAAAGTGGCTTAAGGCATACTACGCCTGACCACCACCTCGCGCCCCGCCGTATCACAAACACGGATATCTAAGCATCTTTCCACTTTTCTTCCACATCTCAAATATCAAGTTTCTTTTCCTTTGTTTGATTGAAGTAAATCAATAAAATTATCTTATTCTTTCAAAAAAAAAAATACAAAAAAAAGAGCAAAAACATGCTTAAAACCCAGAAAGAAACCAAACATATCACAACCACATAACTCAGAAAAGCCCATCCAACAGATTGTAATCCCTCGAAAGCATCATCTTTAACCGTCTTTGATACCTTTCAGTCCTACTCTTGAAGTTCCGGATTGACTCTTCCACCTTCTGTGACTCCATGGCCAGAGCTTTCATAGCAGGGACCACGCCAGCAAGAATACCGGCTCTGTCGACTTTCACAATATCAAGACGATGTCGCAACCAACTAATGTTGAACTTCAGAGATTCACAGGTAGACACCATGTTCTACACTTTTGAATAGTTGACTCCGCGACAACACGGATAGACATACTCTCCATTTCGGCGACCACCGGCAAGAGACAATTCTCCATTTCGGCGACCACCGGTAGTTAGAGGAAAGACACCTCATGCGGGTTCCGAACGACAAACCTGCATTGGGATACTCATGACAAGAAATTCCTAAGTCAGCGTTCTCCAGATCTGCAGCAGCTGGTGGGATCGGGCTTGAAGGAAAAGGGGTAAGCAAATCATCTTCATCAATGATGGTAACGCACGCTCCGACAGGATATCTCTACACAGAAGAAAATTTTTGTCATTCATCGGAAAACAACGAAACACTTGTTGATCAACATAAACATACCGGTATAATCTTCTTGACTCGAATAACCCGGATGGGGGAATTTTTGCAAGAGTCAGGCCTCACGCGTTTGACTGGAGAATCTAGCTGGCTCGAGGATGATTAACTTCTGATCGACATGATGAACAGAGGTGGACTCAACAAGAGGAAATCTTTGTTGTAAAACTTGGAAGACGATGCAACTTCACCGGCATAAATACTGTGGAAACCCTAAAGGAAGAAAGAGAAACACAGACTGAATAAGAGGAACGTGATTACATCACGACCGGGAAATCAGCCTCAAACGAAACCCCTCATCAGAAACCCTAATGAAAGCCAAACGATACAGGAGGGCGTGATACTTTGACATTTGAATGAGGAAAGGACTTCCTATTCGAGTCAATTAAGGAAAAGAGGCAATCGGGCCCGCAAAGACAAACCACCACCATGCCAAGCCGTCCGTGCATGCTTTGCCTCACAAAACCGTGTCATGTCTTGCACCACCGTCCGCGCCGTGACTTGCCGCGCCAACACCAACAAACTCACCAAGCCAGCGTCAGGATGTTCCCTAACCCATCCAAGGTGATGCATGGCCAGACTAAGCCGACGATTTTCATCTCACCACTCCACGGTCTGCACCACTATTACAATTTATGCAAGTCCGCCAACACGGGAAGCACAAACTCTCTTTACCTCTCGAAAAAGGTTATTCGGACCTTCCTGACTATCTTTTCATGACTTGTTGTTTCGATTTTTGTCTTAGCATGTCACCGTATTATGCTTACCTCGCAACGATGCTCCCGTTCCGAGCTAAGCAGAGGACTTAATGTTGATGGTGGTTTTTAGCTTAGGGTTACAATCGTAAAACCGCACATCTGACATGACGTCACTATGACCAATAGAACATTTATTGAATCGATTAGCATGCCTACGTAAGAATTACCAGGGTACCTTTTTTTTATGTGTCATGTTCCACGGCAGAACCCTTAACATTGACCGACGTCATCTATGCCAAACCCTGATTCTCATGCTACCGCGCCAAGGCATGCCAACCATGCCAGCCGCACCATTGTGCCAATGGAAAACCATGCCATCCACATCTCCGCGCCAAGGCATGACAACCATGCCAGCCACATCTCCGCGCCAAGGCATGCCAGCCGCACCACTGTGCCAATGGCAAACCATACCAGCCACTTCTCCGCGCCAAGGCATGCCAACCATTCCAGCCGCACCACTGTGCCAATAGCAAACCTGCCAGCCACATCTCCGCGCCAAGGCATGCCAACCATGCCAGCCGCACCACTGTGCCAATGGAAAACCATGCCAGCCACGTCTACCGCGCCAAGGAATGCCAACAATGCTAGTCGCACCATGCGCCAATGGCATGCCAAGCCAAACACACCTTGCCTTGGCCCCAACCATGCTAGTCGCACCATGAGACAATGGCATGCCAAACCCTTGGCCCCATCATGCCAAGTCAACCTCATCTTGCCTTGGCCCCACCATGCCAAGCCTTCCGTGCCAAACCCTTGACCCCACTATGCCAAGCCATCCGCGCCATTGGCCTTGGCCCCACCATGTCGGCCTTCCCTATGCGGCTACCAAAACGAAGGCGTGCGATGATCAACGACCACCCTTCCATCCTAGATGCAAATCCTATCCATCCAAGGTCGCCAAAAAACGCATAGTAACCTTTGGCCCAAAACCCTAGTTTTGGCCACGCCAAACCCGCCAAGGCATGCCATGCCACATGTGCCAATGGCATGCCAACCACCTTGCCACCAATGGCATGCCAACCACCTTGTCGCGCCATACCATGCATGCCTTCCCTATGCGGATACCAAAACGAAGGCGTGCGACGATCAACAACCACCCTTCCATCCAAGATGCAAATCCTAGCCGTCCAAGGTCGCCAAACAACGCATGGTAACCTTTGGCCCAAAACCCTAGTTTTGGCCACGCCAAACCGCGCCAAAGCATGCCATGCCACATGTGCCAATGGCATGCCAATCACCTTGCCTCGCCATACCATGTCGGCCTTCCCCATGCGGCTACTAAAATGAAGCCGTGCGACGATCAACGGCTACCCTTCCATCCTAGATACAAATCCTAGCCGTTCAAGGTAGCCAAACAACGCATGGTAATCTTTATCCCAAAACCCTAGTTTTGGCCACGCCAAACTGCGCCAAGGTATTCCATGCCACATGTGCCAATAGCATGCCAATCACCTTTCCGCGCCATACCATGTCGGCCTTCCCCATGCGGGTACCGAAACGAAGGCGTGCGACGATCAACGGCCACCCTTCCATCCTAGATGCAAATCCTAGCCGTCCAAGGTCTACAAACAACGCATGGTAATCTTTAGCCCAAAACCCTAGTTTTGGCCACGCCAAACCGCGCCAAGGCATGCCATGCCACATGTGCCAATGGCATGCCAACCTCCTTGTCGCGCCATACCATGCCCCCTTCCCCACGCGGCTACCAAAACGAAGGCGTGCGGCGATCACCGGCCACCCTTCCACCCTAGATGCAAATCCTAGCCGTCCAAGGCACCAAACAACGCATGGTAACCTTTGGCCCAAAAACCTAGTTTTGTCCACGCCAAGGCATGCCAATGGCATGCCAACCACGTTGTCGCGTGATGAGTGCTAAAAAGTGCATATATTTATCCCTTTTTGTTGGCATTTTAACTCATCTTTTGCGCATTAATTCTACATTTTATCCCATATTCTGTATTTTCATTGTTTTCAAGAATAAATATTTTTATTAATTAATTTTGCATTTTTAGGTAATAAATAAAGTTCGGATGAATCGCGGAGCGAAAAGAGCAGAAAAGTAGTGAAAAGCCGGAAGAAATTACGCAAGGAAGCCGCGAAGAATGGTGCGCACAACCTCATTTTCTACACACAAAAGCGCCTCCGTTCTCAGCCATCAGATCATTTCTCAGAAGCATCCGACGGTCGATCCTTGCTGAGCATCAAAATCTGATGTCTCTGCCAAGCACCACAGCGCTGAAATTCCAAGCCTTCAGATTAGATGGTAGTTGAATCCAACGGTCGCTCCCTTGCTGCGCATCGAAGTTTGATATACCCGCCTAACACTACAGTACCTAACTCCATCAAGTACCGTTCATTTTGTTGTATCATATAATCCAACGGTCTCTCATCGCTTGCCTCCGCATCACCGTCCGATCTACCTACCAGCTCCATATCCCACGGCTCATCCTCGCTGTTCATCCGACTCGATGGATCCGCCTTACACCCTAGTACCCGAGCCCATCCACCTAACCCAAACACACCCCCTACCCAAACACAGTCGAGCCATACCCTCTCCACCATCTTCTCCACAGCAGAACCACCGTACACCATCTCCTTCACCTCCACTGTCACCACCACACCGCCACCAAACACCACCATACCACCTCAATCATCATCCTACACATAATTGAACACCTTCCCCCATCATTCTAGCCCCTTATCCCATCAGCTCATTACCTAACCTAAACCCTAGGTTATGGATTGATGGATTAACGTGTGCTAGAGTTGAAATTGGCGCATGAGAAATGGAGTAGGAGCAATTACAAAGCATGGGTTGCGATCAATTTGATGTGCTACATCAAGTTAGGTGAGAAATTACTGAACCCTAGTCTACTGTCAGTTTGGGTGAAAAATTTGGGGAAGAACCCTAATTGTATAATTTGGGTCTGTGACTATAAATAGCACCATGGGTTGTGTGTAATTTTCATGTTGGGATTAGCCCACATCCAGGACTCTCATGTCCTGTTAACTGTTAACTTTAGTTCAATTTTCAATTTTCAGTCACTGCTTAATTTCAGTTCACAGTTGTGTTGTTCTTGTTCATTGTTCCATGTTTTAAATCTTTGTTTGTTAATTTTCCTGTTAATGTGTTATGCTTATGTTCATATTCCTGTTATGCTTATGCCCAAGTTCTGTTAATGTGTTAGCCTGTATCATTTCTTGTTTTCAATTCCTGTTAGTGTTGTTTACTGTTAAATGTTCACTGTCAGTTAAATGTTCCTGTTGTGTTTAATGTATTGTTACATTTGAAGGAATGCTAGGCTAGGTATCTGTGAAGCAATGTGCTGATTGTGCAATGGCAAGAAATCAGTGCTCATAGCAAGCTGATGTTCTTGCCATTCTCCTTGTATGCTTAGGTTGTAGTGTTGATTGTGCATTGGGGGAAATTAGTGCTCACTAGTGACAATGAGCAAGCTAATTTTCTTCCCATTCTTTTAGAATGCCTGTATTCTTGCCTTAGTATTGCTTCATGTCAGTTTCTCCACAACCCTGCCCTTGGCTTAGGCCTTGGTTCATCTTGTGTTATTTTCTGTTGCTTTTGCTTTGTTTTGCTTTTGTGCATTGTTTTGTTTTCTGCTGTTTAGTTCTTCCATTGCTTTTGCCTTGTTATTTCTTCCCTGCCCTGCAACTCTGTTGCTTTTCTGTTTGCATTTTCTTCACTGCTTGAGCAGCTGCAGCTGCTGCTGCAACTCTGTTGCTGCTGCACTGCTGTGCATTTCCTACTGCTGCTGCACTGCTCATCTTGTACATTCTATTGCATTGCTGCAACTCTCTTGTGCTGCTGCTGTTGCTGCTGCCAAGCAGCTGCTGTTGCTGTTGATGCTGTCAAGCAAGCTACTACCTGTGCAGCTCTTGCTCCTGCTGCTGCCCTGCCACTTCTTCTGCTGCCAAGCCAAGTCCAATTCCTCCCCAAAGGCCTAGCTAAAGACCCAATCCAACAGAGCCCAATTCAAATCAGTGAAACCCAAAGGCCCAGATTCTTGACTAAACCAAAAGCCCAAGGTCTAGTTCACAGAGGCCCATTTCACTAAGGCTCAAAGCCCAGTTTAGGTTAAGGTTAAGACCCAATCCAATTCAGGCTTAATCAAAAGCCTAAGTTTAAGGCCTAAGCCCATTTGCACTTCAAAGAACAAACTGAGCCCATGCTCAGATCCTTTTATTGTGAACAAACCCATTAGCACTCAAAGCCCAATTTAAGCCAAAAGGCTTCAAAACCCAACAACAATTTAGGAACCCAATTAGCTAAAACACTTCCGAAACACACCCGATCTCTGTGGATCGACCCGTACTTGCACGAGCTACAACCGACGACCGTGCACTTGCGGTTATAATTTGTAGGACCTTTTAGAAGCCTGCCAAGTTTTTGGCGCCGTTGCCGGGGATAATTTTGCATTTAAATATAATATCCTTTCAGAGGCCCATCAAGTTTTTGGCGCCGCTGCCGGGGATAATTTTGCATTTAAATATAATATCCTTTCAGAGGCCCATCAAGTTTTTGGCGCCGCTGCCGGGGAATGTTTTGCATTTAAATATAATACCTTTTAAAAGCCTACCAAGTTTTTGGCGCCGTTGCCGGGGATTGGTGCTGTGTTTTATCTGTGTGTTTTCTTAGCTATTTTGTATTTCATTTCATAGCATTTGCATCTGCATCTGTTTCATTTCATTTGCTGTTGGACCTGCTGATTCTGAACCTGTTTTTCCTCTGCTGGGACGCCACCAAGGAAAAGAACCAAAACCCAACTGGGTTTTTGCAACAATATCAGAGCAGCTGGGCTGTGCTAAAACGGTAAGCCTAAACCCATTCATTGAGAGAACCCAACCTGTGGGCTTCCAATTTTTTTTTGTGGGCTTGTAATAATTAACCCAATTTTTTTGGGCTTTTTATTTTTCTATTTTGGGTTTGTAATAATTTATTTGTGGGCTTGTATTTATTTTTTGTGGGCTTGTTTAAATTCTTTCATTGGACTTGTATTTTGAACTCTGGGTTTAAACCCAGCTGAGCTTGTAAGCATCAATTGGACTTGTATTCCACTCGAAAGTGGACCTCGAAACCAAAGTTTTAAAACAAACGTCGGGCCTTAACCAACTGGGCCAAATTAAACTTTCAAAATTAAAACTTAGTGTTTCGTGGGCCGCAGCCTTCCATCCATTTCATTAGAGGCTTGCACAGTGGGCTTGCTCCCATACAAAAACCAAATTTTATTTTATTTAAAAAAAAAAAAAAAAAAAAAAAACCTTTTGTTCCTTTTGTATATATTTTGCTAATCCAATTTGATCTCGGCTAAAATATGTTGGATTTTTGCCTTGAATAACGGAGTTTTAATTCTGCTTTCGCCGAAATCGGGTATTCTCTCTCCTTTTACTCTACTCAGCATGTCCCTTTCCATATGTTGCATTTTAATTCTTTCCATATTTTGAAACATTGAGGACAATGTTTAGTTTAGGTTTGGGGGTATAGAGTAGATACCATGATAATATGCTATAATTGAAAACGAACTCCTTCTTCTTTTTGAAAAAATTGAAAAATTCCAAAAAAATTAAAAAATCAAAATTCAAAAAAAATTAAAAAATGAAAAATCATAAAAAATGGAGCTCATTTACCTTGAAATGTTGACTCTTGTGCAAATATGTATTTTTATTAGGAGTCTTAGTCTAGATATTTAGGCACCCTGATTCTAGCACAATTCACATAGTGATAAGAAATTTGCACGCGCACGATCTACCAATACATGTATGGCCTCGATCTTCAAGGTGTTTGATAGGAAGTTACGATTGCCAATCACTTTAGAATACTGAACGAAACTGGACTAGCTTGTTCTTTGGTTGGTTGGGATAGAAGGTGGAGGTTACATTAAGAAAGACAACCATCGAATTTAACTGGGTGCATCAAAAAGGGCTACCTCTTGCAAAGTGTCATGTAATCTTTTGTTTCCTTTTGTATATGTATCAAAAGTGTATTAGTTATCTCAAAAAAAAAAAAAAATCAAGTATTTATCAATTCCGTCATCTCTTGTTCCAAAAATAAAAGAGAATTGTCAATGTAAATAAGAGTCATGTAAATAGTCATCTTTTGTGTTTTTGTGTTGTAAGCAAGGAGGGTGTATGCCATTGATGTACAACGCGAGTAATTGTGAAATACCTCCAACTCATTCACAATTCTCGTAAAGTCCGGACAGCTAGCTAGATTTCGACCTCAGTTCTTAGCCTGAGAAACTATCTCTTGGTGATTAGTAGTCATGACTTCAGATCTTTCTTTACACATGTGTAGATACACTTTACACTCTTATCACATGTCTTTTTTTTGTTATCAGTGCTAGGATTGTGCCTTCGATAGCTAGATTGACATCTCCATTTTGCTGTGAGCTTAAACTGTTTTGCACATGTCACGTTTGATGGAATCTGAGCTTATATTTTGTCCTTAGGTTTTGTAGGCACACCTCTGGTAAACCTTCACGAGACTTCAACTCGTCCACTAGGGACACTTAGTGGTTTAAAAGGCTTAGTGCATACGCTAAATGCATTCGAGAGACCAGCGACAGTGGTATAGTTAGGATTTCCTTAGTTTTGTTTTACTTGAGGACAAGTAAAATTCAGGTTTGGGGGTATTTGATGAGTGCTAAAAAGTGCATATATTTATCCCTTTTTGTTGGCATTTTAACTCATCTTTTGCGCATTAATTCTACATTTTATCCCATATTCTGTATTTTCATTGTTTTCAAGAATAAATATTTTTATTAATTAATTTTGCATTTTTAGGTAATAAATAAAGTTCGGATGAATCGCGGAGCGAAAAGAGCAGAAAAGTAGTGAAAAGCCGGAAGAAATTACGCAAGGAAGCCGCGAAGAATGGTGCGCACAACCTCATTTTCTACACACAAAAGCGCCTCCGTTCTCAGCCATCAGATCATTTCTCAGAAGCATCCGACGGTCGATCCTTGCTGAGCATCAAAATCTGATGTCTCTGCCAAGCACCACAGCGCTGAAATTCCAAGCCTTCAGATTAGATGGTAGTTGAATCCAACGGTCGCTCCCTTGCTGCGCATCGAAGTTTGATATACCCGCCTAACACTACAGTACCTAACTCCATCAAGTACCGTTCATTTTGTTGTATCATATAATCCAACGGTCTCTCATCGCTTTCCTACGCATCACCGTCCGATCTACCTACCAGCTCCATATCCCACGGCTCATCCTCGCTGTTCATCCGACTCGATGGATCTGCCTTACACCCTAGTACCCGAGCCCATCCACCTAACCCAAACACACCCCCTACCCAAACACAGTCGAGCCATACCCTCTCCACCATCTTCTCCACAGCAGAACCACCGTACACCATCTCCTTCACCTCCACTGTCACCACCACACCGCCACCAAACACCACCATACCACCTCAATCATCATCCTACACATAATTGAACACCTTCCCCCATCATTCTAGCCCCTTATCCCATCAGCTCATTACCTAACCTAAACCCTAGGTTATGGATTGATGGATTAACGTGTGCTAGAGTTGAAATTGGCGCATGAGAAATGGAGTAGGAGCAATTACAAAGCATGGGTTGCGATCAATTTGATGTGCTACATCAAGTTAGGTGAGAAATTACTGAACCCTAGTCTACTGTCAGTTTGGGTGAAAAATTTGGGGAAGAACCCCAAATTGTATAATTTGGGTCTGTGACTATAAATAGCACCATGGGTTGTGTGTAATTTTCATGTTAGGATTAGCCTACATCCAGAACTTTCAAGTTCTGTTAATTTTCATGTTTCAGTTAAATATGCTTGTGTTTGCTTTGTTCTGTTAATTGCTTGTCTTATGCTTATGTTCATGTTATAATTGTTATTTGTCTCCTGTTAATGTGTTAGATGTTTATGTGTATTCACATGTTAATTTCAGTTCATTTGTTAATTTCTGCTCAGTTTCATTTTGTTTATGTTCATGTTAGACTTTTTATTCACTGTTAAATGTTCACTGTCAGTTAAATGTTCCTGTTGTGTTTAATGTATTGTTACATTTGAAGGAATGCTAGGCTAGGTATCTGTGAAGCAATGTGCTGATTGTGCAATGGCAAGAAATCAGTGCTCATAGCAAGCTGATGTTCTTGCCATTCTCCTTGTATGCTTAGGTTGTAGTGTTGATTGTGCATTGGGGGAAATTAGTGCTCACTAGTGACAATGAGCAAGCTAATTTTCCTCCCATTCTTTTAGTTTGCCTGCATCCTGCCTTAGCTTTGCTTCATTTCAGTTTCTTATTCACCCCTGCCCTTGGCCTTAGGCCTTGGTCCATTCTTGTTTTGTTCTTTGCTTTTGCTGTTGCCCTGTTGTATCTTTCATTTTATTTTCTGTTGCTTTTGCATTGTTTTGTCCACTGTAATTTTCATTTGCTTCTGTTCACTTTTATTTTGCTGTTGCTTTGTTCCTTGCTTGTACATTCTATTTGCTGTCCCCTGCTGTGTGCTCTCTTGTGCTGCTGTGCAGCTCTTTCTTTGCACTGCTTGTGCAGCTGCCCTGCCAAGCTGCTGCCACTCTTGCTCCTGCTGCTTGTGCTGCTACTTCTTTTCTTGTTGTGCACTTGCCTTGCTGTGCACTTTCATCTGCTGCACTGCTGCTGCACTGCTTGTGCAGTTGCTACTGCTGCTACCACTTCCACTGCTGTCAAGCTGCTGCTGCTCTTGTTGCTGCCTTGTCTGTTGCTGTCAGGCTGCTGCTACCCTGCCACTCCTTCTCCTGCAGCCAACTGAACCCAAGTTCCAATCCAACTGAGCCCAATTCAAATCAGTAAAGCCCAAAGGCCCAGACTCTTTACTAAAACAAAAGCCCAGTTGTTTAAGGCCAAAGCCCATTTGCATTTCAAAGACCAAACTGAGCCCAAGCTCAGTTCTTTTTATTTTGAACAAACCCATTAGCACTCAAAGCCCAATTTAAGCCAAAAGGTTTCAAAACCCAACAACAATTTAGGAACCCA
This sequence comes from Papaver somniferum, assembly GCF_003573695.1. NCBI lineage: Eukaryota > Viridiplantae > Streptophyta > Magnoliopsida > Ranunculales > Papaveraceae > Papaver > Papaver somniferum. Next base: position 8,327,151 of record NW_020622934.1, read on the forward strand.
ATTAGCAAGAAACACTTCCGAAACACACCCGATCTCTGTGGATCGACCCGTACTTGCACGAGCTACAACTGACGACCGTGCACTTGCGGTTATAATTTGTAGGACCTTTTAGATGCCTACCAAGTTTTTGGCGCCGTTGCCGGGGATCTTTTTGCATTTAAATATAATATCTTTAAAAGCCTACCAAGTTTTTGGCGCCGCTGCCGGGGATTGGTGTTGTGTTTTCTTGTTGTTTTATTAGCTATTTTTGCATTTCACTGCATAGCATTTGCATCTGCATCTGCTTCACTTCATTTGCTGTTGGACCTGCTGTTCTGAACCTGTTTTTCCTCTGCTGGGACGCCACCAAGGAAAAGAACCAAAACCCAACTGGGTTTTTGCAACAATATCAGAGCAGCTGGGCTGTGCTAAAAAGGTAAGCCTAAACCCATTTCATTAAGAGAACCCAACCTGTGGGCTTCCAATTTTTTATTTGTGGGCTTGTAATAATTAACCCAATTTTTTTGGGCTTTTTATTTTTCTATTTTGGGTTTGTAATAATTTATTTGTGGGCTTGTATTTATTTTTTGTGGGCTTGTTTAAATTCTTTCATTGGACTTGTATTTTGAACTCTGGGTTTAAACCCAGCTGAGCTTGTAAGCATCAATTGGACTTGTATTCCACTCGAAAGTGGACCTCGAAACCAAAGTTTTAAAACAAACGTCGGGCCTTAACCAACTGGGCCAAATTAAACTTTCAAAATTAAAACTTAGTGTTTCGTGGGCCGCAGCCTTCCATCCATTTCATTAGAGGCTTGCACAGTGGGCTTGCTCCCATACAAAAACCAAATTTTATTTTATTTATTTAAAAAAAAAAAAAAAAAAAAAAAAAACCTTTTGTTCCTTTTGTATATATTTTGCTAATCCAATTTGATCTCGGCTAAAATATGTTGGATTTTTGCCTTGAATAACGGAGTTTTAATTCTGCTTTCGCCGAAATCGGGTATTCTCTCTCCTTTTACTCTACTCAGCATGTCCCTTTCCATATGTTGCATTTTAATTCTTTCCATATTTTGAAACATTGAGGACAATGTTTAGTTTAGGTTTGGGGGTATAGAGTAGATGCCACGATAATATGCTATAATTGAAAACGAACTCCTTCTTCTTTTTGAAAAAAAAAAAAAAAAGAAACGATGTATATATTCAGAAAAAAATATCAGAAAAATACAAAAAAATCAAGTATTTATCAATTCCATCATCTCTTGTTCCAAAAATAAAAAGAGAATAGTCAATGTAAATAAGAGTCATGTAAATAGTCATTTTGTTGTTTTTTTTTGTAATAAGCAAGGAGGGTGTATGCCATTGATGTACAACGCGAGTAATTGTGAAATACCTCCAACTCATTCACAATTCTCGTAAAGTCCGGACAGCTAGCTAGATTTCGACCTCAGTTCTTAGCCTGAGAAACTATCTCTTGGTGATTAGTAGTCATGACTTCAGATCTTTCTTTACACATGTGTAGATACACTTTACACTCTTATCACATGTCTTTTTTTGTTATCAGTGCTAGAATTGTGCCTTCGATAGCTAGATTGACATCTCCATTTTGATGTGAGCTTTAACTGTTTTGCACATGTCACGTTTGATGGAATCTGAGCTTATATTTTGTCCTTAGGTTTTGTAGGCACACCTCTGGTAAACCTTCACGAGACTTCAACTCGTCCACTAGGGACACTTAGTGGTTTAAAAGGCTTAGTGCATACGCTAAATGCATTCGAGAGACCAGCGACAGTGGTATAGTTAGGATTTCCCTAGTTTTGTTTTACTTGAGGACAAGTAAAATTCAGGTTTGGGGGTATTTGATGAGTGCCAAATATTGTATATATTTATCCCTTTTTGTTGGCATTTTAACTCATCTTTTGTGCATTAATTCTACATATTATCCCATATTCTGTATTTTCAGTGTTTTCAAGAATAAATATTTTTATTAATTAATTTTGTATTTTTAGGTAATAAATAAAGTTCGGATGAGTCGCGGAGCGAAAAGAGCAGAAAAGTAGTGAAAAGCCGGGAGAAATTACGCAAGGAAACCGCGAAGAATGATGCGCACAACCTCATTTTCTACACACAAAAGCGCCTCCGTTCTCAGCCATCAGATCAATTCTCAGAAGCATCCGACGGTCGCTCCCTCATAGAGCATCGAAATCTGATGTCTCTGCCGAGCACCACAGAGCTGAAATTCCAAGCCTTCAGATTAGATGGTAGTTGAATCCAACGGTCGCTCCCTTTCTGTGCATCGAAAATTGATATCTCCGCCTAACACTACAACACCTAACTCCATCTGGCATCGTTGATTTTGTTGTATTATATAATCTAGCGGTCGCTACAAGCTTCACTTCACATCGCCGTCCGATCTACCTACCAGCTTCGCATCTCGCGGCCCATCTCACGAAACATCGAACTCGATGGACCCGCCTAACACCCTAGCAACCGAACCATTTAACCCCAAACTCAATCGAGCCTTCTCCTCCACCCACCCCTCTGCAGAACCATCACCCTGCTGTCGCCATCACCACCACCTGCTCCGCCACCAACTCCTTCTCAATCACCACAACCACCACCATCTCTTCTCAAATCATCATACACACTCGACCCATCACCTATATCACGTTCTAATCTCTATCAAACAATTAATTTCGCCCATTCTCTCACCACTGAACCCTAAGAGTGAGTTGGTGAAATTAGTTGATGATACAGAGCAATTGGAGGTATGGGAAGCAAGAGAAGATGACAAGGAAGATTGGGTCGAAGCTATTGAGTGCTATCAGTGATTAGGTAACACCCAATTTCAATTTTTACCAAACCCTAGTTCACTGTTTTGGGGGAAAAAGATATTGTGTATAAATTAGGTTAATGGGTTGTGTTAGAAAGTTATGTTAGGATTAGCCTACATCCAGAACTTTCAAGTTCTGTTAATTTTCATGTTTCAGTTAAATATGCTTGTGTTTGCTTTGTTCTGTTAATTGCTTGTCTTATGCTTATGTTCATGTTATAATTGTTATTTGTCTCCTGTTAATGTGTTAGATGTTTATGTGTATTCACATGTTAATTTCAGTTCATTTGTTAATTTCTGCTCAGTTTCATTTTGTTTATGTTCATGTTAGACTTTTTATTCACTGTTAAATGTTCACTGTCAGTTAAATGTTCCTGTTGTGTTTAATGTATTGTTACATTTGAAGGAATGCTAGGCTAGGTATCTGTGAAGCAATGTGCTGATTGTGCAATGGCAAGAAATCAGTGCTCATAGCAAGCTGATGTTCTTGCCATTCTCCTTGTATGCTTAGGTTGTAGTGTTGATTGTGCATTGGGGGAAATTAGTGCTCACTAGTGACAATGAGCAAGCTAATTTTCTTCCCATTCTTTTAGAATGCCTGTATTCTTGCCTTAGTATTGCTTCATGTCAGTTTCTCCACAACCCTGCCCTTGGCTTAGGCCTTGGTTCATCTTGTGTTATTTTCTGTTGCTTTTGCTTTGTTTTGCTTTTGTGCATTGTTTTGTTTTCTGCTGTTTAGTTCTTCCATTGCTTTTGCCTTGTTATTTCTTCCCTGCCCTGCAACTCTGTTGCTTTTCTGTTTGCATTTTCTTCACTGCTTGAGCAGCTGCAGCTGCTGCTGCAACTCTGTTGCTGCTGCACTGCTGTGCATTTCCTACTGCTGCTGCACTGCTCATCTTGTACATTCTATTGCATTGCTGCAACTCTCTTGTGCTGCTGCTGTTGCTGCTGCCAAGCAGCTGCTGTTGCTGTTGATGCTGTCAAGCAAGCTACTACCTGTGCAGCTCTTGCTCCTGCTGCTGCCCTGCCACTTCTTCTGCTGCCAAGCCAAGTCCAATTCCTCCCCAAAGGCCTAGCTAAAGACCCAATCCAACAGAGCCCAATTCAAATCAGTGAAACCCAAAGGCCCAGATTCTTGACTAAACCAAAAGCCCAAGGTCTAGTTCACAGAGGCCCATTTCACTAAGGCTCAAAGCCCAGTTTAGGTTAAGGTTAAGACCCAATCCAATTCAGGCTTAATCAAAAGCCTAAGTTTAAGGCCTAAGCCCATTTGCACTTCAAAGAACAAACTGAGCCCATGCTCAGATCCTTTTATTGTGAACAAACCCATTAGCACTCAAAGCCCAATTTAAGCCAAAAGGCTTCAAAACCCAACAACAATTTAGGAACCCAATTAGCTAAAACACTTCCGAAACACACCCGATCTCTGTGGATCGACCCGTACTTGCACGAGCTACAACCGACGACCGTGCACTTGCGGTATTACTGTAGGCCCCCGTTTTTATTTACGCTCAATTTTTATATACCCTTTCGAGGCCTGCCATCGCGCCATACAATTCCATCCTTCCCTATGCGGCTACCAAAACGAAGGCATGCATCAATCAACGACCACTTTTTCATCTAAGATGCAGATCTTAGCCGTCCAAGGTTACCAGCTAACGCATGACAACCTTTGGCCCTAGTTTGGTCGCGCCTAAACAAAGCCAAAACCCTAACTTTTGGACGCGCCTAAACTGGGCCATATTAAAGCCGTACTGATCATACTTTCATGCCACTGTCTACCAAACGAAAGGTTCAATAATCAACGGCTACCTTCCTCTTAAGATGCAAAATCTCGACCGTTGAAAGTCACCACCGAGCCGGCAAGTCTCCCAATCTCAACTTTCCAGACAACAACAACATGCTACATGTTTTCCACGAAAACACTCGACACATCAACACATGTCACACACTTGGAGATGCTCATTGGGTATTGGTTTGGCGGTTTACAACGTGCAACGTACACTACGCTCATTTTAAGAAAGTGTCATAAGGATGAGGCGGTTAGTAAATACAGGGAGTAATGGTGAAACGCTTTCTTTTATGGAACATCAATTCCAAGCGTTACCGGTTACCACCTCCTCCCATTTACTCACCTGTTTTCCATTTCTTAATGAGACCAGAGTACGTTCCACTTCGACTTGTATAAATAGGCATTACCTATTTTCACTGAACAACAAGTTCTGGTCAGGAGCCTACAATACTCAGAAACGTTTGCTAGCTTTCCCATCTGTTAGCTTCCCACTTTCTGATACAAGTCACAAAACAACTACTCTTCCATAATCAACTATTCTGGTCTCAACACTCTCTTTGCTTCCCTCCCCAAAACCAACCCTTCTCCTCCTCTTTGTGACCGAAGCAAGTCTGGAAAGTCCATTTCATGGTTTAGGCCAGATTTGTACAGATTGATCTATCGAATCTAAATTACTCCCTTGCAGTACATTGTTTATGGTTTAGACTCATTTCTCACCCACACACCCGAAATTACCGAAATCAGCAGAAACTGTTTTCACCCTCAAACAATAGGTTTCACCTATTTCCACCAAAAATAAATTTTTGGTGAGGAGAACAATACACATCCAGAAATCACCTGGTAGCTTTCCATTCAGCTTGCCAGTTCAACTTTCGGATACAAGTCGCAAAACACCCACACTTCCAAAATCAACTATTCTGGTCTCAACACTTTCTTCGCTTACCTCCCTAAGACCAACCCTTGTCCTTCACTTTGTGACCGAAGCAAGCCTGAAACGACCATTTCTTGGTTTAGGCCAGGATTGTACAGATTGATCTCTTGAATCAAAAGTACTCCCGTGCAGTACATTGTTTTGGGCTTAGATTTGTTTCTCACACACACACGCAAGATTACCAAAATCCGCAGAAGCAGTTTTCACCCACAAACAATTGGCGACCACAGTGGGAGATTAATCTCTCGGTTAGAATATCAATTTATAATTCCAATTTTCATTCTTCAACCCAGACATCAAGATGGTAGAAGAAAACGATCGCGCGGGGTTCAATGGCTCAGTTTTCAGTTATCACATGATGAGGAATGACTGGGAACTTATCACGGACACAACGACGTCGCTCATGAAGCTCAGACATACGACCCGAAGATCCATTTTATTGGGAGACCCTAAAAGCGAGTAAGTCTTATTAGACAGAGTATACAATCTACTACTTCAGGTTTTCGCATTGGAAACCAACATCCATGTTATTCCCAAATTCCATCCCATGCTTTCCACCGTCATGCAATATTCACGGTTTCACAATTTTCCCAGATGATTTGCTACTTACACTTGCAATTCAGACTTTAACATATCAAAAGACCATTGTTCCAAAATAATTCAAAACTCTTATAAAAAGCAATCATCTATCAATCCAAAAACCAGAAAACCAAACCATAAACTAGGGGTTTCGTTTGCCTTTCAAAAAATAAAACTAAGCAAAAGAGGCCCAGAAGACAGAAGATGTTCAAGAAAAATCATTCAACAATGGCTTGCTCTTCTTAGAGAAAACCTCCTTCGCACTTTGGAGAGCCGCCTGTTTCAGCTTCAACTTTTTGGACAACCTTCCGATTTCCGCTTCCTGTTGATTGATCACATCCGCGGAGGAGCCTTCGGTTGCCTCAATTTGCAACTTTTGGATCTCGGTGAAACCCTCAACGAACTAGGGAGCGTTGAACTCAAAGTTTATGCACATGTCCCGGTGGAACTCCCAACTCGAGATTAGATCCTCGTAAATGGTTCGGATCAGCAACAAACCTGAAAACACTGGTACTGATATTATTCCCGGTGTTAACGTTCCTTCCAGTGGGGTTAATACACCACCTTCTAACACCAGCGGCGCAGAAAACGTTCCTTAAGGTGTTACGCCGCCGATCATCAGATCCAGAGTCGCTGCCGCCGCTCCCAACGTTTCTCCAAGTGTGACATCTCCAACCGTCACCAGAACCGCTGCTAATCCACCATCAGGACGGGAGACTGGAGGATCTAGTAGAAGCCGATCTCTTCTTACCACTATTGATTTGATGGAAAGACAAAAGGTTCTCGTAAGGCTCAGACAGACATGGCTACAACTCAGAAAGAGATACCTATTTTCCTCAAGACACTAGCAGAGCGGTTACCATGAGAGTCACGTCAACCCCAGATGGAACCGGCAAAGAATACTTTTAGCATATGGCGCAAGCACTTTAGTAGGACGCGACTTTATAGATGAAGAGGCTCGCGTTCTCCTAAACGCCTAGTAGAAAAATCAGCAATCCAATTTTATCACACATAGAGATCAGGAACGACTTCTCCAAAATCGAGGCAAATAAAATCAGCAACCCTCCTGGGTTCGCAGAGACCCTCTTCCCATCAGTAGCTGCATAATTTCTTGGGACTCCATACAAATTGTGTAGTCCATGATAAACCGTTTTTGTGAGATTATGTATTTCTACAAGGCGCATCGTCAAGACATACTCCCAGCCCTCAACCGCACTGCATCAGGAAAGCAGCTGTTTCCAGCCAGGGAAGCCATTCCCGAACCCCAACCTGTCTTGGGAAGCATGGTTGATAGACACAACTGAGGATTCCTAACCACTGTTCACTTGAAGGATGTCGAGTTTGACAACACGTTGATTGACTCGGCCTCCGACTTCAACATTGTAGCCGTCAAGGCTCTGAGAGGTGCAAGGGAGAATCGAACAGAAGAAGCATATTATTTCCCATAAGGAGAAAAATGCTACATGCTGACCAGCACCATTTGTGACGTCTTCCCATGGCATATCTTATCAATTCGTTTTTCAGAGTCAAGGGTTAATGGCACCCTCACTGGAGTTTTCTACAAGAGTCGCTTCAACATTCTCTCGGGAAGCCGCCTCCGCTTCCAGAGCCATAAGCCGCTCCGCTTCAATGTTTCACTCTGGAAATCACTTCAACATTCTCTCGGGAATCCGCCTTCGCTTCTAGAGCCAGAAGCCACTCCGCTTCAATGTTTCGCTTTGGAAACTGCTTCAACATTCTCTCGGGAAGCCGCCTCCTCTTCCAGAGCCATAAGACGCTCCGCTTCAATGTTTCGCTCTTGAAACCGCTTCAACATTCTCTCGGGAAGCCGATCCGCTTCCAGAGCCATAAGTCGCTCCGCTTCAGCATCCTCTCCATAAACTACTTCACCCGCCGAAACCGAAGCTTCAGCGTTTTTCTCCATAAGATTCAATGTCTTCTCCAAGAGCCGAAGACGCTTCAACGCCACACTCCTTCCTTCCAAAGTTCGTGCCTGTAGCCACCACACTCCTCCCTATCAAGGATCGTGATCACAACCAGCCAAGGATCGCAGTTGTGGCCGCTTTTTGATCCATCTCGCCAAACCTCGTGGTTATGGACAGTTTACTCGCTTACGCATACATCTGATCCTTTGCTTCCATGGACGCCCATACAATTCCAGCCGACCTATTTTGGTTCCCACGCGGTGTAGTCTCTTCTGATCGCATCTGCTGCCAAGAACTGTTACTGCTCGTTTTTCGATACCAGCCAGAACTGCACCATAGCAACAATCGCTACAAGGGTAATCTGTACTTCTCCATGTTTTAGTTTCACATGGAAGAAGTAATAGAGTCACCACTACGGATGCGAGATGGTGATATCCTTGTCATGGTCAACTCACCGACCATACCGGATATAAGCATGTAAACCACACCTGGGGACTGAAGCCTCCTTCGTATTTAGAATCTTAAACGCAGTCACCACCTTACCAGCGAATCCAGCAGAAGCACATCTTCCACAAGAAAATAGGCTCAGGATAATTACACATGGGACTACCAGAACGGGACGCCTTTACTGCTCTCAACCAGGTTATTTCCGATTTCAACATCATCACTGTCGGAGTTTTACAAGCCGTGAGAATTTATCTACATGAATCCATACATGTGCATCAAAGTCCCTAAAATCACGCCACAGAGACGCATTCACATATCCGGCCACACCATCGGATCTAACAGAAGTATAATTGGGCGCTGCTCACTACATCCCATTCCATACAATAGTCCAAGGTTTAAAAGATGGTTCAAAGGATGTCGTTTAGAACGAAGTCCTTGAGGACTTGATAGGAGCACATCGACAACGGAACATCTCTCAACTCATCTACTTCACCCAATGGTTGCGGAAGATTTCGACCATACAAGCACCCACAGTACATCATCATCGCAATCAAAAGTCTAGGTACCAAATAACCTAAAGTCAAGGATGAACCAACAACACAACCACAGTCTCAAAGATTAGCCCTGACATTTTTTCATCCATCCATCCCAAGAGTGCAATGGATTTTGGTAAATTTTGAAATCCACTGTCAGATACTCATCCTTCTGGAGTTAGAACCTTATTACACATTCTAGAGAAGATCGATGGAATTATTGTGCGGATGCATACGAGAGCACCTACCTTGAGTTCTCCTGGCTCGCCTTGATGCTGATTTGGAGATTGCTTTGTTACCATTAATGCTCGCTCTACCACCGCTAACAAATGGCGAAGAGGAGCATACTGCAGATGAAAGCACGGAGCTGGACGAACAACAAAAACAGAAGAGGGTCGATACCCCTTTTCATATGAACGCGGTTTTTGGAGTTTGAACAGAATAAGGATTCCTTACTTCCATGAACGGGAATAGATGACTAGGCGCACCACACTCATGCTCCATAGCCGAACAAGTAGTATGCCAATATCTTCGCTCCATGACCGAACCAACAGCTCGACAGCACGAGGAACACCAGTCGTTCAACATGCAACTCTCCATGACTCCAGCACTCTGTGGTTAAGTTAGCGCCAATGCTCCAGCATTTCGTGATCCACCCTGCAAGCCTTCCAAGTGCCATTTCTACCGTCCCACGGACTGAATCCATTAGCGCTATCATCACCGCTTGGTAGCCAAGTTCCAGCGCCAACAGTCCGCGGCCAAGACAATACAAGACGCGCTTGCCAGACGCGCTTACAAGACGCGCTTGCCAGTCGCACTTACTAGACGCACTTACCAGACGCGCATTCCAGACGCACTTACCAGAAGCGCATTCCAGACGCGCTTACCAAGTCGCATAATGCCCGCGGCTCCCATTCCAAGACGCGTCCAATCCGCACCAAGCCAAGTCGCGTCCAAGACGCATCCAAGCCGCGCCAAGCCAAGCCTTACTAAGCCGACTGATTCCAGCGGCTCCGTTTCAAGCCGCGAAATTCCAACGGCTCCCTTTCACGCCAAGTCTATGCTAGCGACTCCCTTCTAAGATGATGCCAATAGTCTGCGTCTCAGCCAGCAACCACCTCTACCACCTCGCGGCCTAGCCAGCAGCACAAAATTTACGCAAAGTCACCCATGCAAGAGTTATGGATTCTCTTTGCCTCCCGAAAAAGGTTAGTCGGATCTTCCTGACCATCTTTTCATAACTTGCCATTTCGATTTTTCCCTCGTCTGTCACCATCTCATGCTTACCTCGCAACAAGGCCCCTGTTCCGAGCTAAGCAGGGGACTTAAGTTTGATGGTGGTTTTTAGCTTAGGGTTAAAACCTTGCATCAGATGTAACGTCACTCTGCAAGGAAACGGTGCTGCGAGTACTAACCTCTCCACCGACACATTTATTGAGCCGCTCAATATACCTTTTCTGGTGCCTCGCCAATACTAGACTCGCTGAGTACTTTCCTGTGTTATGTTCCTCAGCAGAACCCTTAAGTCGGTATGGCATGACGGATTTATGTTCACTCGCAGCTGAGTAGCATGAAACTTCCAAGTACCAAAATTAAGGCCATTGCACGAAAGGCTCAGACAGAAAGCATACTGCATTTTGTAGGTAAAGATTTTTGTGACAACATACGAAAATCCATCTAATCATTGTGATAACTTGCAAAGAACTCATAAACCCAACTAAATTGCAAATTAGGGTTTTGCGCCTCGCGCCATATACTAAACCCCGTTGGTCGAAACCACGCCTAGCCAAGCTAGGCAACCAAATTCGCCACAATGTGCTGGAAGTGTGGCGCTCCCTAGCTTGACCGGCCCCACTTCCCATCGACCAACCAGGTCTCCCTAAATTCTCCACGGGCATTACAAACAAGGCCGGCCCCATGTTGCTTTCCTGCCCCCCTTTCTATCGACCAATCAGGTCGCTTCAAATCCGCCACAGCGCGCTGGAAGTGTGGTCACGCCCTAGCTTGCCTGCCCCACTTCCCATCGACCAATCAGGTTGCTCCAAACCTGTCACGGTCTCAAAAGAGGTCGCTAATACTAAGCTAGCTTCCAAAAACGTACTAGCTTCCCAAAACGCGCCGCACGCACTAATTAGGGTTTCAACAGACCCAAACCCTAATCCAGGAAAGACGCAACCAAATCCGTCCACGATGCTAACTTTGGCCACGCCGCAATTGGCATACTGCTATACCGCGGCTACTGGCATACCACCAGCACGTCGCTATGCCACGGCTACTGACACGCCACCATGCCACAGCTTCTAACACGTCGCTATGCCAAGGCTACTGGCATGCCAACATGCCATAGCTGCTAGCACGTCGCTATGCCACGACTATTGGCACGCCACCATGCCACAGCTGCTAGCACGTCGCTATGCCACGGCTACTGCCACGCCACCATGCCACATCTGCTAGCACGTCGCTATGCCACGTCTACTGGCACACCACTATGCCACAGCCGCTAGCACGTCGCTATGCCACGGCTACTGGCACTCCACCATGCCACAGCTGCTAGCACGTCGCTATGCCACGGCTACTTGCACGCCACCATGCCACAGCTGCTAGCACGCGCGCTATGCCACGGCTAATGGCACGCCACCATTCCACAGCTGCTAGCACGTCGCAATGCCACGGCTAATGGCACGCCACCATTCCACAACTACTAGCACGTCACTATGCCATGTCTACTGGCACGCCACCATGACACAGCTGCTAGCACGTCGCTATGACACGGCTACTGGCATGCCACCATGCCACAACTACTAGCACGTCGCTGTGCCACGGCTACTGGCATGCCACCGTGCCACAGCTGCTAGCACGTCACTATGCCACCATTCCACACGTAGCAACCTGCTATACGTATTCCACGAAAACACTCGAGACATCAAAACATGTCACAAACTGGGGGATACTCATCAGGTTATTGGTCTGGCGGTTTACAGCGTGCGTCGTGCAATACGCTCATTACAAGAAAGTGTCATAAGAGTGAGGCGGTTAGTAAATACAAGAAGTAATGGTGAAAAATTTTATTCATTATGGAAACATCAATTCCAGGCATTACCCGTTGCCACTTTCTTCCATTACTCAACCGTTTCCACTTCTTACGAGGCCAGGGTACGTTTCATTACGACTTGTATAAATAGGTTTCACCTATTTCCACCAAAAAATAAGTTTTTGGTGAGGAGAACAATACACATCCAGAAATCACCTGGTAACTTTCCATTCAACTCGCCAGTTCAACTTTCAGATACAAGTCGCAAAATATCCACACTTCCAGAATCAACTATTCTGGTCTCAACACTTTCTTCGCTTCCTTCCCTAAGACCAACCCTTCTCCTTCACTTTGTGAACGAAGCAAGCCTGGAACGACCATTTCTTGGTTTAGACCAGGATTGTACAGATTGATCTCTCGAATCAAAAGTACTCCCATGCAGTACATTGTTTTGGGTTTAGATTTGATTCTCACCCACAAACGCAAGATTACCAAAATCGGCAGAAGCAGTTTTCACCCATAAACAAGGAGACATCTAGCAACTGGAAAAACTAATCCCCACACCTCATGTGTGATACTAGTTAGTTTTCTAGAGTCGATTCTCCTTTAAACTTAGGTTTCTTCCCGAGACCCTGTAGGTTAACGACTGAAAGACTGCATTGGGATTGTGAAGCTAGACGAAACTAGTTCTCTTGTAGTTGAGCGATCTGATCTTGCCATTTTCTATTGTACGAGTTCAGTTAAATAATTGACTTGAGATTATATCTACGATAGGGCAAGATAAAAAGAAATCACAAACATCTTCGTCTCATCGTTTGTGATTCCGCAACATCTTGTTTCGCTACCATACGATTAAGATTGTTGTGAGGTGATTGATAATACTAGGATGTTCTTAGGGAATATAAGTCTGTATTATCAGTTAGTTCCTGTTCACCTTGATTTATCAAAAGACGGAACAAAAACTCTTGGGTATTTTTGTGGGAGACATATGTATTCAATCCTATAGACTTTTCTGTGTGAGAAAAATTTGTCTATCAAGTGTTCGACTTTGGGTTTGATCAAATTTTGAATAGTGGTAAATAAGGTTGTCGTTCACTCGAACTTTGTTGAGATTGATTTAGGATTGAATATACAAAATACTAAAAACAAAGGAAAATATACAAAATAAGGTCACAGGATAAAGAGATACTAGGACGCGGGATTTCACTACTTTTCATATTCTTATGGTTCAATCATTAAATCTAACCAATATAGCGCAAACAAAAGAAGTTGTGACTCTAATTCTTTGCCAAAAATAGATTTCATAAAACATTAGTTGTAAGTTGTGAGCATGACGCATCAAAAGTAATTAAAACCAAGCATGCGACATCAAACAAAATAACAAATAATTAGTAGAAATCATAACGCAATTAAATCTATGCAAAAAGTCATATAAAGAATTAATTCATTTACCACAATCATGAAAAGTTGCTTCCTCCGTTGTCCCAGTAATGGGGTCTAGCTCCTCATGATAATATCAGAGACGATAATATGATTAAATAAATTTATTTTATTAATCACCATTGGAGTTCTCACAATAAACCGTACAATCCTTTTTCTAAAATAATAATAATCAGAAACGGTAGAAAATAGAATTGAAAATATTAAACTCCAAATGAAATAACGCTCTTGGCTCCGGACTGCCCCCTCCCCAAATGTGCTCTCTAGTTCTCTATTTATACACACAAATACACATTACTCAAATATATTCTTCCATAACTCCAAAATATTCTTCTTTTTAATTAAAAATATCTTCAGAATTTTTTTCTTCTCTTTCTTTTATATATTTCTTTACTAAACCCATATCTTCTTTAATTCGCAGAATAAAATCCAAGATAAAATCTTCTAAGGATATCTTTCTTGTTTAATACAAGATAACTTCCTTTTTCTTCAAAACTTCATGTTTATAAGGCAAGAAGATATTCTTATCTTAAAGATAATAATTCCTTTACCGTTGACACCAAATTTCTCGCCAATTTTTCTTTTCAAATCAAGGAAGAAGATGGAGTCCCCTTAACCAATGATGGGGTGCGATTAGCAGCTGGCTCCCTGGGGTGCCCCTTATCCAAAATTGAGAGTCCGAGTAACATGTGTCCTCTGGGTGCCTATACCAACTTTTCGAGCCGAAATTTCCAAAAATGTTTATTTTCCAAAAATACCTACAAAGACATAAAACACCATAATAAGTAGAAAATCGAGTACCAACAATACTGAAAATTGAGGACAATTCGGTCACAAAAATGTGTCTATCAGGGTCGTAGCAACTCTTGGTTATGGGTGAGATCATCTAAGGGAATCAAGTGCGTAGTATCCTGCTGGGATCAGAGACGTAAGGAGCGCAACTGTACCTTGAATCAGTGTGAGATTAATTAGGGTTCAACTACAGTCCAGACCGAAGTTGGTTTGTAGTAGGCTAGGGTCTGTAGCGGCTTAATACAGTGTGGTGTTCAATCTGGACTAGGTCCCGGGGTTTTTCTGCATTTGCATTTTCCTCGTTAACAAAATTCTGGTGTCTGTGTTATTTCTATTCCGCATTATATTTTGTTATATAATTGAAATATCACAGGTTGTGCGTTAAGATCAATCAATTAGAATATCCAACCTTTGGTTGTTAATTTAAATTGATTGACACTTGGATATTGGTCTTTGGTACTATCCAATTTATTATCCTTGTATTTGATAAAGACTCGCAGATTTCTATTTTCCTGAGTAAAGATCAAATCAAGTGAGAGATATATTAACTCCTCGATATAGTTTTCTCTAGATTGAGTCTGACTGTCAAGTTGATTCTCTAGAAAGTATACTGGAGTTAGTCCATACAGATTGCTAATCGAAATATTGGGTGTGGTTGTTATACCCCCGCATTTTCAATTGGTATCAGAGCAGGAAAACACGTTTAAGACCTCAAAAGTTTGTGTTTGTAGCGATCTGACTCTATGGACAATAAAGTCTCTATCAACGCTTCACCAGGAATAAATCACAATTTTAGAGAATGTTCTAAAATCCTTGTTATTCTCCAAAGGAAGTTGGATGAACAGATCCATATCAACCGTGATCTTATTGCAAAAATTGCAAAACTTAAGGATTTGAAGTCTGTCAAAATTTCTTCAGTGTTGATGAATAACTCTTGTAAGTCAAGTGTAAAACAAAGTACTTGTTTTGAAAAACTTGATAGAAGGAGGAACTTCTTAAATAAGATTATTGATGTTGGCCCTTGTATGTTCTTTGAGTCTCTTTCTCACACTCAACATACGTGTACACTTTTTCAGGAAAGTATAAAAGTTGCGAGCAATCTTCACAAGAAAGCTGAACAATTGATTACTTATCTAAAAAGGTGAACAAAACTAACAAGAAAACCTAATCAGGATAGTAGTGTTAGTATGGGAGATTTTGCTTTAAAATCAACATTACCCTTTCAATGGTTTCTCGATAGTGGATGTAGACGACATATGACTGGCGATCTTTCGTGATTTATTTCTACAAGCAACTTTGAAGGAGGTCCAGTTACTTTTAGAGATGGAAGATATTGCTACATCAGCAAGAAGGGTATGATCATGCTTCCCGGCATTCCAGAAATTCATGATGTAGTATACGTGAAAGGTATGACTGCGAATCTTCTTTCTATTAGTCAAATTTGTGACAAAGGCCACAGAGTTGTCTTTAATGCAAATGGATGTGACATTGTAGACAAAACTGGAAAAATAATTTTTCAGGGAACTCGTGGTAAACATAACTACTTCTTCTTGATACTCAGTTTAGCAATTGTTGCAATTTTACTAAGGTGGAATCTACACATCTTTGGCATGAGCGTTTTGGTCACATCAATTATATCCTCTTAAATAAGATCATTAACAAGGAACTTGTTAGAGGCTTTCCCAAAATCAATGCAAAGATTGACGATGTATGTGGTTCCTGTCAAAAGGGTAAACAAACCAAAGTTCACCATAAGTCATCTCGAGACATTCTCACCAAAGATCCACTTGATTTAATTCATATGGATCTCTTCGGACCAATTCAACAATATACTGTTGGAGGAATGAAGTATGCTTTAGTTATGGTAGATGACTACACCAAATTCACTTAGGTAGCTTTCCTAGCTCATAAGAATGAAACCCTTGGTGAATTTAAGATTATTGTTAATAGAATCCAGAATGAACAGGGTCGCAAACTAAAGAAAATTAGAAGCGATCGTGGCATTGAATTCAAAGACACCAAAGTATTTGAATTCTGTGACAAACTGGGGATTATTCAATAATACTCACCACCTATCACTCCTCGGGCTAATGGGGTTGCTGAAAGAAAGAATAGGAATACTCAGGAAATTTCCAGGGTAATGCTCCATAACAAAAATCTTCCTCTAAGATTTTGGGGAGAAGTTATCTTCAATGCATGCTACTTGATCAACCGTGTCTACCTACGGTCTAAAACCCTAAACACTCCATATGAGTTGTGGTATGTAGAAAACCAAACTTACACTATCTAAGAGTGTTCGAAGTAAGTGCTACATCCAGAAAGATCGAGAACAAAGAGGGAAATTTGATACTAAAAGTGATGAAGGTATCTTTCTTGGCTATGCATCTGATAGTCGTGGTTTTCGAGTATTTAATCTCAGAACCCAAGTAATGATGGAATCCTCTAACATTATCAGTGATGATATTAGTGACTTTCACCATAAATTTTTGCCTGCTGAGTTACCTCCAACCGAGACAACTGAGAAAGTCAAAGAAGTTCCGGATTCAGTAGAAGTTATACCTACTATTACTGATCCTGATCTCTTTAGTGACGAGGAGAAAAACACTGATCAGACTGTGCCTGTTGAACAAGAACGTGTCCCTCCATGTCACCTACGGTTTCAAAGAAATCATGATCCAAATAGTATCATTGGAGGAAGAGATTCTACTGCAAAAACTAGAGGACAACTTCAAAATTTGTGCAATTTTGGTTGTTATCTGTCACATATAGAACCAAGAAATATTGATGAATCTCTTAGCGATCCCATATGGGTGAATGCAATGCATGAAGAGTTAAATCAATTTGAAAGACAAGACATTGGAAGCTTGTACCTTGTCCTCCAAATGTCAACATTGTTGGCACCAAATGGATATTTAAGAACAAGTCCGATGAGTTTGGCACCATTGTTAGAAACAAAGAAATATTTGTCGCTCAAGGATACTCACAAATCGAAGGAATTGACTTTGACGAAACCTTCGCTCCTGTGGCACGCCTTGAGTCCATCAGATTATTATTAGCTTATGCTTGTTTTCTTAAGGTAAAGTTATTTCAGATGGACATCACATCCGCTTTTCTAAATGGAAAGTCTATGTAGCTCAACCTAAGGGATTTGAAAACCCTGAATTCCCAGATAACGTCCTTAAACTTAATAAGGCGCTAATGGGTTTAAAGAAGCACCTTGTGCCTGGTTCGAAAAACTGACCTCATCTCTTCTTGGGAAAGGTTTTTCGAGAGGAGGAGCTGATAGAACACTGTTTACCAAGTGGAGTGGAAAAGATGTTGTGATTTCTCAAGTTTATGTAGATGATATCACATATGGATCAACATCAGAGAAACTTGCACAAGAGTTTCAAGTGTCTCTTGGAAATGAGTTTGAAATGAGCAATGTTGGTGAATTAAAATTCTTTCTAGGTTTACAAATTCAACAACACAGGGATGGAATTTACTTATCTCAAGAGAAATACGCCAAGGATATTGTCTCAACATTTGGTCTTGATAAGTCTACCCCTAAGTTAACTCATATGCCTACCACTGGTAAACTGCATCGAGATGATAAAGGTGTAAATGTTGATCAGAAACTTTATTGATCTATCATTGGAAGCCTATTATATCTCATGGCCAGTCGACCTGATATTGCTTATAGTATACGGTGTTGTGCTAGGTTTCAGGAAAATCCGAAGGAGTCTCATCTTGCAGCTGCAAAAAGGATCATACACTATATCAATCACACCGCAGGGTATGGTCTCTCTTACACTTTTGATACTAACATTGATCTTACTGCCTATTCAGATGCAGATTGGCCGGGATGTGTGGAATATAGAAAAAGTACATCAGGGGGTTTCTCTAATGTAGGAATGAATCTTGTAGCTTGGCATAACAAGAAACAAAATTCACAATCCCTATCAACGTGTGAAGCAGAATACAGTGCTGCAGGCTCATGTTGTACTCAACTTATATGGATGAAACAAAGGCTTGCTGATTATGGAATCAACACTGGAATAATGAGAATCTTATGCAACAACACCGGTGCAGTTCTCATAACAGAAAATCCAGTTGAGCACTCAAGGATTAAGCACATTGACATAAGGTATCATTTTATTCGAGATCTTTACGAAAATGGTATCATTAGTGTGGAATTTGAGCCCTCGGAACAACAATTGGCTGATATTCTCACCAAACCATTAGATACTGATACGTTTCAAAACTTACGGTAGTCTATTGGTGTTTTTCTGGTTCATTAAGTCGTCCATAACTCCTGCCCCTGCTTTTCTATCGATATTTTGGGAAATTGAGTTTGAAATATCTTGAGGTGTAAGGTATTTTTGCACATTTGTTTCTAGTAGATGTTTCTTCTTAGTATCTTAGTGTCTTCTTGAAAATCCTTTTATTCTTGTAAAAGTAGGGCCACTCTTGTTGTTCTTTCGGGAATGACATCAAATGGAGGAGAGTTCTTTTGAACTTGTGCTTAATTTCCATATCTTTGTGGGGAACGCGGCTGTGGAATTTTGAGGAGTTATCTTGTATCTTTATAAACTACATGATGAATGCATTTATCTTCGGCTATATGATTGCACCTAAACAAGTTGATATGTGCTTTTCTTTGGTCTTGAAGTGTCTCCATGAAAATTTCATTAGGATCCCATTTTCGTACCTTTTCCAATTTTATTGAAAAAAAGGGGGAGAATTAATATGTAGTTCACACAAATACATATGGTTTTCGGATCATTGTGTAAGGGGGAGTGGTTTCCACGTGAGATGGAGTATTGACTAGGGGGGGTGATACATATCACCATAGTATTATTGTTGAAGTTGTGATACAATTGGACTTTGCCATTGTGTAATAATACTATGACATTGTATAACAATGATCGAGACCGGTGCTTTCTCATTGTTATAGCTACGGATCTTCAACAACGATAATGCTAAACTTACAACCTTTGGGATCATTGGAGTACTTGGAAGTGACGAAGATTTCGAGGAATGTTGAAGATTAGACATGTGGAATAGGAGCTACTAAAGTTTCTTTATCTTTTTTGTATCCCATATGTATTGATAGTTTTGTCACTAAAATTGACAAAGGGGGAGATTGTTAGAGCATTTCTCAGTCGAACTCGCATGCGTTGCTATCTCAAGCATGTTTGTCAATGTTAGTGATCAAAACTATAAGTCTTGATTTCTAGTCTATTATAGCTAAGTCTCGGACTAAAATAGAAACTCAAGGACTTCATGGCGATTCATCATACAAGAATAAGAACTACTCAAGGAACCGGTGGAACTTCTCGACAAAAATTTATGTGAAGACTTGAACTTATCTGTCACTCAAAATTCTATCTACTATATCTCCTACTTCTTGAGATAAAAAGTCGTATGCTATATATATAGACATAGATTATACACATTTGGTATTTCGAGTCGAGTATACCTCGCCTATATATATCTCGAAATATGTGTTGGTAAGTGTTTCGCTTCGACCATGTTTATCTTTACCTAGTGACGAAAGTCATAATATGTCTCAATCAGTTTGAAAATTGCTTTGACGAGAATGATGTAACAACTATATAACGTCCTCTAAGAATGTTTCAATGGTTGGGATGAGAGTTTAGATTACATAACCAATGATGGACATAAGTATTGTTGTGGAAACACATATGTGCATAAGTTATATCCCTTGAACCAAAGTTTGCGAACTTTGTTGATCAAGAGAAACCGGAAGAATGGCTTGTTGCCAAGTCCGCGAACTCAGTCCGCGAACTGCCGAACTTCTCATACCGAGAAATTCTGCTGGAGTTGAAAAACTTGTTGCGTGAGTACAGTCCGCGACCCAACGGAAAGTCTTTGTCGATATTTTCTGCTGGAGTTTGTAAACTCTGCCCGGTTGCTTAAGTCCGCGAACCTAGTGTGCGAACTTAAGAAGGTTATATATCTGAAGATGATTTCTGAACTTAAACTTAAAAAGACTAAGGAATCCAGTTTCCAAACCGTGGCTATAAAAGTTCATGAACCGACTCAAGTAAATAAAATCATCTTTGCTTCAATTGTGTCTTGTGTAGTACATAAGATTTCCTTGCAATTGAGAAACTCTCTAACTAGTTCATTTGAAGTCATTTGAACTAGTTATGGTGAAGAAGAATATGGTTGGTATGAAATGCTCATATAGGTAACCTTTTGGTTAACTATTGTTGAACCAACAATGTACACGTTTGGGTACGGTTAACAAACCTAGAAGTGTGCAGTTCATTTGTGTATAACAAGCTAAGTTTTCGATCTAATGGTTGAGAAATATTAGCTTGAATCTAAATCAGGTTTTCATCTAACGGTGGATATTGTTTTCTTTATGACCAAGGCGAAACCCTGATTTGAAAGACTATATAAAGGAGACATCTAGTATTGTGCAAAACTAATCCCCACACTTCACTGTGATACTAGTCTGCGTGCTAGAGTGGTTTCTCCTTTAACTTTTGGTTTTCTTCTTCTAAAACCAGGTTAACGACATAAAGAATTCATTGGGATTGTGAAGCCAGACTGATACTACTTTTATCGTAGCCGTGTGATCTGATCTTGCATCTTCTATCGTACGAGTAAAATCATATTGATTGGCTTGAGATTAATATCTCCGACAGGAAAGATATAAAAAGTAGTCACAAACATCTTCGTATCATTGTTTGTGATTCCGCAACATCTTATTTCAATACCATACGATTAAGATTGTTGTGAGCTGATTGATTTATCTAGGCTGTTTTTAGGGAATGTAAGACCGGATTATCAATTGGTTTCTGTTCACCTTGATTATTATCAAAAAACGGAACAAAAACTTTAGGGTTTTTCTGTGGGAGACATATTGATCCTTTGATAGAATTGTCTGTGTGAGACAGATTTGTTTATTGTCAAAGCCTGCGATTTTGGGTCGTAGCAACTCTTAGTTGTGGGTGAGATCAGCTAAGGAATCAAGTGCGCAGTATCCTGCTGGGATCAGAGGCATAGGGAGTACAACTGTACCTTGGATCAGTGGGAGACTGATTAGGGTTCAACTACAGTCCAGTCCGAAGTTAGCTTGGAGTAGGCTAGTGTCTGTAGCGGCTTAATATAGTGTGTGTTCAATCTGGACTAGGTCCCGAGGTTTTTCTGCATTTGCGGTTTCCTCGTTAACAAAATTTCTGGTGTCTGTGTTATTTCAGTTTCCGCATTATATTCTTCTATCTTTATAATTGAAATAATACAGGTTATGCGTTAGATCATCAATTAGAATAATCCAACCTTTGGTTGTTGATTGTCATTGATTGATACTTGGATATTGGTCTTTGGTACCATCCAAGTTATTCCTTGTATTTGATTAGTACTCGCAGTTTCTGTTTTGAGTAAATCAAATCAAGAGATAGAGATATAAACTCGTTGATGTACTTTTAATTGATTGAGTCTTGTTGATTCTCTTAAAAGTATATTCGAGTTTGTCCATATAGATTACTAAGCGAAATATTGGGTAGTGTTGTTATACCCCCGCTTTTTCAGTGTCTATGAATAAAGACCTAAGCAATTGAACAACACTATCAACTAGTTCTTATGAGTCATTTGAACTAGTTATGAGAAAGATGAATATGGTTGATATGAATGTACTCATATGGCTAACCTCGGTTAGCCATTTGTGAACCAACCAAGTGTACACGTTTAGGTACGGTTACTCAAACCTAAATGAAACACATTTCATTTGTGTATGACAACCTAAGTTTCGATCTAACGGTTGAAAGATATTAGCTTGGATAAATCAGGTTTTTCATCTAACGGTGAATATTGAATGCTTTGTTACCAAGGTAACTTAGATTGCAAACCCTGATTTGAAAAATACATAAAGGAGACATTTAGCAACTGAAAAAACTAATCCCCACACCTCCTGTGTGATACTAGTTAGTTTTCTAGAGTCGATTCTCCTTTAACCTTAGGTTTCTTCTTGAAAACCAGGTTAACGACTTAAAGACTTCATTAGGATTATGAAGCCAGACCGATACTACTTTCTTGTAGTTGTGTGATCTGATCTTGCATATTTTATCGTACGAGTACAATCACAAAGATTGGATTGAGATTAATATCTCTAATAGGGCAAGATAAAAAAAACCACAAACATCTTCGTCTCATCATTTGTGATTCCGCAACATCTTGTTTCGCTACCATACAATTAAGATTGTTGTGAGGTGATTGATAATACTAGGCTGTTCTTCGGGAATATAAGTCCGGATTATCAATTGGTTCATGTTCACCTTGATTTATGAAAAGACGGAACAAAAACTCTTGGGTATTTCTGTGGGAGACATATTTATTCAATCCTATAGACTTTTCTGTGTGAGATAGATTTTTTATCAAGTCTTCGACTTTGGGTCGTAGTAACTCTTGGTTGTGGGTGAGATCATCTAAGGGAATCAAGTGTGTAGTATCCTGCTGGGATCAGAGACGTAAGGAGCGCAACTGTACCTTGAATCAGTGTGAGATTGATTAGGGTTCAACTACAGTCCATACGGAAGTTAGTTTGTAGTAGACTAGTGTTTGTAGCGGCTTAATACAGTGTGGTGTTCAATCTGGACTAGGTCCCAGGGTTTTTCTGCATTTGAGGTTTCCTCGTTAAAAAAATTCTGGTGTCTGTGTTATTTCTATTCCGCATTATATTTTGTTATATAATTAAAATATCATAGGTTGTGCGTTAAAATCAATCAATTAGAATATCCAACCTTTGGTTGTTGATTTAAATTGATTGACACTTGGATATTGGTCTTTGGTACCATCCAAGTTAGTACTTGATAAAGACTCGCAGATTTCTATTTGCTTGAGTAAAGATCAAATCAAGTGAGAGATATATTAACTCCTCAATATACTTTTCTCTATATTGAGTCTGACTGTCTGGTTGATTCTCTAGAAAGTATATTGGAGTTAGTCCATACAGATTGCTAATCAAAATATTGGGTATGGTTGTTATACCTCCGCATTTTCATACATGTTCAAATAATGTCGATGATTAAAAATTTAATGGGGGTTGTAATAGTAGTGGTAAGGATGGTTCGAACTCTAAGACTTGTGAAGGTGAAGGATTTTTAGATTTATAAAAATTATATACAAAAATATTGACAAATTGGTAGAGAGGTACTGGGACTAGGATTTCGCCAAATTCATTTCTTAAGGTTCAAATAATAATTCTTTTATCAATAATAGCTCGAAAAATATATTAAATATATCGACTCTAATTTATTGCCAAGATTGATTCTCAAAATATTAGGTGTAAATGTTAAGCATGGGACATCAAATCATCTAAGCTAAGCATGACCCATCAAATCAAATCACAACTAATTAATTTAAATCATAATTTCAATTAAAATTAATGCAAAAGTCATGAAAAGAATTAAATATAATTACCCAAGTGTGAAATAAGGCTTCCTCCATCGCCCCAGTGTTGGGGTTTAGCTCCTCATATTAATCATAATCTCAAAATACATGTATAAAGCTCAAAAGCTGATTAAAGGGAGTAAAACAATTGAACAGAAAAATTGCAACAGAAATAACTGTTGCAAAGGCGTTGTTCAACCGTTACAAAAGGAACGATGAAAAGCTGAAGTGTCGTTGTCGCGCGTTGTAACTACGACTGTCAATAAACGACGGTTCTTGCAAGTCTGTTCTTCGTTTCTTCATCTTCATCACGAACAACAGTAGCAGCAGAGAGAATTGGTTATTCTTCCTCTGCAGCTTCCTCTCTTCTCCTTCCCACTCTCGACACCCTCTCTAGTAGACCCAAAGAGCCTATTTATACCCAACAACAGCTCCAAATCTCGCCAATAACTCCAATATAATTCTTCTTTATGCGGGCAGTGAATAATTATATTTTCCGAATATTTTCTTACCAAACTTGGAATTTCTTGCGTAAACTTCCTCCCTCCACGCTCCAAATCGATTCTTCACGACCAAAAGTGATGCTCGAGCCATTCCACATCATCAGAACAAGTCCATAACTCTCCATGACGCGTGATTATCATCCTCCAGTGCATGCTTGCTCTGTTTTGAACTCGAGAATCAAAACACTTATTCCATCCAAATTTGATCGGAACCACCACCCAAACTTTGTTCCTTATGCCAAATCACATCTTTCTGCCAATTTTCAGCGATTGAATCGCACTCTAACCCATTCATTTTGACAATCAAAACTCTGCCAGTTGAAAACTTCATTTCCCGCCAAAAACACAAATTCAAATTGTTGAAGAAGGTTCCCCTTATCCAGAGTGCTGGGTGCGAATATCAATTGGGGTGGAAATAGTAATTTTTCTGGGTTCCTCCGGGACATTTCTGGGACGCTTCCGGTGCATTTCTGGGGTGCCTACGGTACATTTCTCCGGGGTGTAAAACACTGCTTTTTGAGCCCATTTCGCCGCAAGGGCTTAAATCTCTAAAATTTCCTACAAGAACCCAAAATAACACAATAAGTACTTAATCGAGTCTAACAATACAGAACATTGAGAACAAAATAGACACATAAATGCGTCTATCAAATACCCCCAAACTTATTATTTACTAGTCCTCGAGCAAATTTATTCTAGAAAGGAAAATCATTTGAACCTCTAGGTGGCCCTAGTGGAGGAGTGTTATCTCCGGAGGGTTTACCAGAGGTGTACCCACAAAACCTTTACTCCAAACCCTAGCTATCTACGCAGAACCTTGGAAGGCACTAAAGAACCTGATTGGTTGGCATACTTATTGCTTATGGGAGGAAGAACTATGATGCGAAATTCCAATTGTTGTACACGAGTTTGCACTCAAGCATACTAAAATTCATATAAATTGACAGAGCTCTACTCAGATAGTTGCACTATGGACATCATATTCGGAGTCAAACTAATCATATGGATAGAAAAAGGAGATGGAAATAGAAAAATGTAGATGGTTTTGATGTTAACCAAATGATCGATGTTTCACATATCTGTCTGAAGGCCACTGCCAAAATGAACCTATCCTAACGGACTGAGATACCGGTCTGACTAATATCAACACAACTGGCATATACAAGGGAACCAGTGGTCAATAACTTAAATCTAGATCAACAAACTGGCAAATACAAGGGAACCAGCAGTTGACTACACAGAACAATAACCATTTTATTTTATTTTATTTTTAATTTAACGGCATGAACAGATCTTTTTGATCCAAGCGCATGCTTCTTGTCAGCAGATTACACGATAGTTCCCATGGGTCCTGCATTCCACGCTTGCTTAGGCGACGGAAACAGGGAGAACACACGCATATTGCTATCCAAGTGTTAATACTTATTCCGATTGGTCTAACTGGTCCGGTCTTTTTTTTTTTTTAGTAACTCAGTCACTATAATTCACCCTAGCAGTGGTAACAACTTGAATCGTGTGCCACACCTAATCACTTAGAGAAACATAGTTTAAAATAAAAAAATAAAACAGAAATGAAAAGGACTCAACGAGATATGGTGCAACTATCATGTTATTTCTAACGCCTGAGCTCTGTGCTTTTATGAATAGACTCTTTCGATGTTTCCATCTAATCAGATTGGTTCCTCAACTCCTATAACCAAGATTTTCCCATCCACTTAGATTGGTTAGTGAAAACCTTAATAGGCATAAATTTCTAGGCTCTGGAGTTTACTAATTGCAACTAAAAAGTTTCTCCCATACCCCCAAACTTAAATCTAACATTGTCCTCAATGATCTAAAGATGAAATTAAAAGCATGAACAAGGAGAAACGGTTACTATTTGAAGCAAAAGAGTTAAGGAAGGATATTACCGTGTTGCATGAGATTGGGTTACCTCCCAAGAAGTGCTAAGTTTAAAGTCTTCAGCCAGACTTAGAAAAGGATTGGTCAACTCGAACCATAAAGTAACAGTCGAAATAACTGTGGGTCTTCAAAACCAAAAAGAGCTGACCATAGGAAACTGCAGTGAGCCAAGAAAATGGACAAGAAAAGCATGCCATTTCCTAGTTTCCTGATTAAGAAATTTATATCTAATTGTGGTTCAGGTTCTATGAAAGGGTCTAAATAGAAAATTTTCATTGGCTGCGTTTCTTCATAGGTGGGATCCGAATCATTAGGTCCTAGAGTCTGGAAAAACTCAAATATGATCTTAGAAGCGCACAATAATAACCTAAATAACTGAAGATCCTCTAAGTCAATAAGATTTGACTTACATAATTGACAACAATGAGAGTAGTGGTCATTCTTAAGCAAATGTGTCGATTCTAACTTCCTAAAGCATTTAGGTTTAGTCTCACAACTTAATATTCGACACATTTGGAATATAAACGTTCCCACAGTTGGAAGAAAACTATTTGGTGGGAAAACAAAGTCAATCTGGGGATCATAGCCTGGGCTAACCACATCAACCAGAAGATGGGTTTCTAACAACTGAGCTTCTTTATGGACATCATTAGGTTCGGGAAAACGTGTATGAAGATAATCTTGTAAGATGGTTGAGGCACAAATGTCAAGTCCTACAGGAGGGTACTTAAGAGTTAAAGCACACGGAGAATGATAATCACCCCCAAACTTAGAGTTTTCTATGTCTCTAGAAAGACTAGTCACAACTTCCCTAATTTCTAGGTCATCAGATTCCTGGAAATGGTCAATAGATTCTTCTAAGTTGGGTTCATCCTCACTCATTTCTACGAGTTTATCATCTTCTAAGACTAGTGTTTCTAAATCGCTAGATTCTAAAACAGTATTCTCAGGGTAGACTCTTTCCTCTAAACCATTATCACAATCATATAAAGGATTATCAGAGAAAGGCTCATAAACTTAATCATAGTTACCTCTTCCGATTCACTGATAGGCACATCAAATAGTGGATTATCCAACATACTGCAGGCTAAAGGATCATGAACTACATCGTCTAAAACGGTGGTATCTCTAGTAAAATCCACATCCTTTTGAATAGGTGAATAATCATTAAAATTATTGGGATCTGAACCAGAAATAATATTATCGTTATGAAGGTCAAATGGAGTAACTAGTTCCGGATCACTATGCCTACAAATGTATGATTCTTCATCAATATTATCTTCATCATAATCATCATGAACCTCATCTAAAGTAGTGTCTTTTATTCTAACCTCGTCCTCTAGATTGGGCAAATATTCACTATTGATATCAAGGGTAGAATTGGAAACACTATTTTGGAAATTTAGATTATTTCGAGCAGCATTAGCTAACTGTTCATTTTCTGCCTCTAAACGTGCTTGAATTTCACTGAGCGTAACACTTATACTTTCACAAGTCTCATTGAATATCTTAGACCGTTGTGTACTCTCTTCTCTTGAACTAACTGCACGTTCATACTCCCTTCGAACTTGTTGGTAGGTTTCTTCTAGAGATTGAACAGGTTTAGAAATGTCATAATCAGGACTAGTTTTTAAGTGATTTTCCAAAAACGCATGACTATTACTATAATATTCCTGATTTTCTTGCTCGTAAAACTAATTCGTGTGTGGATAGTAATTGGGCTCACTATGGTATGAACCATAACCTTGAAAAGGTTGGCGTTCCCAACTACTATTCCCACCATGGTCATAAAACTGATGATGTCCATATTCAAATTCAGGTCGATACTCATTGTATTGGCTTCTATCATACCAGTTCGACATTCTTAATTGCAAGGGAATTCTACACAATCACAAACAAGGCTGACTCGACCAAATCAAACCTACTGATTTCTAGCAAACAAAAAGCATGATGGCTCCACTTAGATTATTTTCTAGACCAGCTTCTATTCCTTCGAAAAGGAATTCGTTACAATTTGACCACACCCCTCTGGAATCAATCCGAGCTAATGTAAGTTGAATCGAGGCGAGGGAAGCTTAGTAGAGCTTTGATACCCAAGGCCTCACCGCATTAGAAGGCGGCGCAGTCACGCATTCAACTCACAGAAACCATCATGAACTTTGAAGTGTGCTTAAATAGCAACCAATATTTTTCGAACGAGTTTCCTATCAAGCTCGTTACCCTATCGGTCTCGTTCTATTCCAAATTTTAAAGCTTGGGTTCGCGTTAGGTTTCGTTTACCTAAGGCGGGCAAGAAGGGAGCGGTCATGAAATCCGAACCCTTATCTTGTATTGGCCAGGCCTTTCCATTTACTAGGAATTTAAAAACAGTCCAAATTAGTCCTCAATCAATGAATCACCTTAAGGAATACAGTAAACCCGCTGACAGGAGATTTGCGAGTGTTTCGATGGACTTACCTCCCGTACCAGACGGGGGATGAACCGTTGAAGTCGACTCGGGCCACGACTCCTATGTCATGTACGAACCCGAGGGGCCGAGACGATATAGTAATCGTCGTCCTTCCCTGCACACAGTTTATATAAATTTTTTTTTTTTAATAATAATACCCTTCCGTAGGGTTAAAAAAAAAGTCCAATTGTCCAGAATAAACTCCAAATAAAAAGTCCAAAAATACAAAAATTATGAAAAATAAAGCCTATTTACAAATCCTACAAAAAAATTATGTCTTTTTTTTTTCTTCTCTTTTAGCTTTTAGCTTTAAGATTTTTGTTCCCACGTCCTTAGTATTCCACTTCGAACCTGTAAATCAAAGACACAAAAAGAAACGTAAAAAGGAACAAATAATAGTAAAAAAAATAAAAACCTAAAAATTCTACCTAAACACAAATCCGCGTCGGCGGCGCCAAAATGATTAAAAATTTAATGGGGGTTGTAATAGTAGTGGTAAGGATGGTTCGGACTCTAAGACTTGTGAAGGTGAAGGATTTTTAGATTTATAAAAATTATATACAAAAATATTGACAAATTGGTAGAGAGGTACTGGGACTAGGATTCCGCCAAATTCATTTCTTAAGGTTCAAATAATAATTCTTTTAGCAATAATATCTCGAAAAATATATTAAATATATCGACTCTAATTTATTGCCAAGATATATTCTCAAAATATTAGGTGTAAATGTTAAGCATGGGACATCAAATCATCTAAGCTAAGCATGACCCATCAAATCAAATCACAACTAGTTAATTTAAATCATAATTTCAATTAAAATTAATGCAAAAGTCATGAAAAGAATTAAATATAATTACCCAAGTGTGAAATAAGGCTTCCTCCATCGCCCCAGTGTTGCGGTTTAGCTCCTCATATTAATCATAATCTCAAAATACATGTATAAAGCTCAAAAGTTGATTAAAGGGAGTAAAACAATTGAACAGAAAAATTGCAACAGAAATAACTGTTGCAAAGGCGCTGTTCAACCGTTACAAAAGGAACGATAAAAAGCTGAAGTGTCGTTGTCGCGCGTTGTAACTACGACTGTCAATAAACGACGGTTCTTGCAAGTCTGTTCTTCGTGTTCTTCATCTTCATCACGAACAGCAGCAGCAGCAGAGAGAATTGGTGATTCTTCCTCTGCAACTTCCTCTCTTCTCCTCCCCACTCTCGACACCCTCTCTAGTAGACCCAAAGAGCCTATTTATACCCAACAACAGCTCCAAATCTCGCCAATAACTCCAATATAATTCTTCTTTATGCGGGCAGTGAATAACAATATTTTCCGAATATTTTCTTACCAAACTTGGAATTTCTTGCGTAAACTTCCTCCCTCCACGCTCCAAATCGATTCTTCACGACCAAAAGTGATGCTCTCCATGACGCGTGATTATCATCATCCACTGCATGCTTGCTGTGTTTTGAACTCGAGAATCAAAACACGTATTCCAGCCAAATTTGATCGAAACCACCACCCAAACTTTGTTCCTTATGCCAAATCACATCTTTCTGCCAATTTTCAGCGATTGAATCGCACTCTAACCCATTCATTTTGACAATCAAAATTCTGCCAGTTGAAAACTTCATTTCCCGCCAAAAACAAAAATTCAAATTGTTGAAGAAGGTGCCCCTTATCCAGAGTGCTGGGGTGCGAATATCAATTGGGGTTGAAATAATAATTTTTCTGGGTTCCTCCGGGACATTTCTGGGACGCTTCCGGTGCATTTCTGGGGTGCCTACGGTACATTTCTCCGAGGTGTAAAACACTGCTTTTTGAGCCCATTTCTCCGCAAGGGCTTATTTCTCTAAAATTTCCTACAAGAACACAAAATAACACAATAAGTACTTAATCGAGTCTAACAATACAGAACATTGAGAACAAAATAGACACATAAATGCGTCTATCAGTCGACATCGAGAAGTTTCTCTCAGCAAACCCTAATTCCAAGATCACACAAAACATAAAGAGATTTGTGAATATTGGAAACTCGGTTTTTGTTCTTGGGATCGATTCTACCATGACTCACAATTTAAGTTGTGACCGGTTATACCATGCTTCCCAAACTAGGTTTTGGCCGTTTACACCATGCTTCCCAAAGCAGCTTGTAATCAGTTACGCTTACTTCCAAAATTAGCCTGTGATCGGCTACACCCTTGCTTTCAAAAGTAACTTGTGACTGATTACAACTAACTTTCCAAATTAGCATGTGATCGGGTTACACATTGCTTCCAAAAGTAGCTTGTGATATTACTACTAACTTCCCAATGTAGCTTGTTACCAGTTAGACCTTGCTCCACAAAGTAGCTTGTGACCGATTAAAACATGCTACATATTATAGGCTATGACCGATTATACCTCAATTCTCAACATAAGTTAAGATAGGTTCTACCTTGTCATCTTGTATTGGTTATCAAGAAGATATTCAATAAAAAACCGGACCAATCATGATTTCCCTTTCGATTATGAATCAAGTTCATACATCTACTTCTTTATACCAATGTAATAATTCGTAGGTTTCTAGGATGAAATCACACCTATATCTTACATATAATCAAGTAACTAAATACAAAAAATATGTTGATGTCGTATTTACGAAGTTCCAAAGGATAAGCGTTTATACTTCGTAATTCAATAAATTTCTTGACACTTTGATCATAATGATATGACCAAGTCTAACCACTAGAGTATTATATATATACAGCTTCACATGTTATGTTTTCAATATAATACGACTCGAAAGATACGTTAGGAATGGAAACATGTTCAAGTCAATATTACTAACCTCAAGAGGAAGGATGATATCTTCGTTGCAATATTACTAACCTCAATATTACTAACTTCTTCTCATTCTTCAGGTCTTCGGAGTAATAGTTGTACGTCTCAACATTCCTAGACTTTCTAGTATAACCTAAACGAAATTGACACTAGTATTTAATCAAGCGACTCTAAATGAGTTTTGATACTAAAATATGACAACCAAACTTGACATACCAATGCTTGGTGGGTTCAACCGATCCATGCTCTAACAATCCCCTTTGTCAATTTTAATGACAAAACTATATTATATATGGAGATAAACGAATTACAAAATAACTTATTCGTCATACGCATGATTACAGGTTTCAACAGCACAATATCCTGTACATATTCAAAAATAAATGCCGTTTTGACATTTGAATAACAAAGTCTTTACTCCCCCTAAAGGAAAGCTAAGTAAATATTCAACCCGAACATCTTTGTTATTCCCCTTTTGTAGTATGACATACAACACAACATGATGATATGTTTATCCCCGTTAGTTTATGTTTTACTCTTTCGTTAGATGTATAAGGTTTAAGCACATATATCCTTTCCTAGTGATCATAAACCACTTGTTTACTCCATATATTTCTCCCCTTTTTGTCACAAAACTGACAAAGGTACGAGCAAGCAAAAGAGCAAACCGAAAGGATCTTATAAATTCATAAGACTTGTACAACCTATAAGAGTTAAGCAAGAAGGTTTTACATACCATTTTGGATAACCAATCCTAAAATCGAAACTACAAAAGTAATCTTGTCTTATTACATTATCAAGGAAACAATTGCCCGAAGCAATTTTCCTTTAGTCCGACAAATCAACTGAGATAACTTAGTTATTAATCAAACTGATTGTGTATGTACAATCCCTTATTTCAATAAGACACAAATAGAGATCGGAATTAACTTCATTTCTCTTACCAGATTCTAATTATTTCATAAGATAACTTAGACCTTTCCTTTGGACAAGACAAACACTAGGTTTCTTGTCAAGGATTTCGATTAGACTTGAATAACCGAATCATTCATTTGATAAGTCTAACTAAGATCAGAGTTAATTTAGTTTCTCTTATCCGGAATCAAATGGACTAAATAAATGACCCCGTAACTTTTGTTAAGCCAAAACAATAGATACAAATCAAGTCATTGACTTGTCATACTTTTTCTCAATCGGAAGCAACTGAATAGTCAATGTAAGCACAATAATTGCACCGAGTTTCGTTAAGCCAAAAAAAATGATACCAAACAATAAATAAGATACCAAATCATTAAGTCAATAGAATTGACACATTTTTTCTTAATCGGGAACAATTGAATCACAAAAATCAATCCATACAACATGACAGAACATATCAATTATATCGAAATTTTGTTAAGAAAAAGAAAAATATGTGCAATAAGATCGAGTTCTTATAACTAACTATAAGAACTTTCCCCCTGTTTGTTGTCATCCTATCGCAAGAAAAAAGAACAATAACAAGAGCAACCTTTACCAGAGAAAGGTTGAATCGGTTTTAACAAATGCGTGCCAATAGCAAAAGTTTAAACCCAAAACCCGTACATTATGCTAAACACAACCTATATAAAGATAAATTGATATCAGTGACTTTTCACACATGAGTTTTAATCGTATCACCTTATGATCCTTTCATAAAACCTACCAACAAGGGATAGAACTTATTCCCGCTAAATGATAGGCATATTTTTGTGTCTTATATAATCTCAATTGTATATATTATTAGTGCTCGACTTTATATTTATTATGGCTTTTTATGTCCGTGTAGGTATTTTTGGAGAAATAAGCTTTTGCGGCGAAATTGGCTAAAAAAGTGGTTTTTGCGCTCGTGGGAGAAAATTACTATACGGACTCTCACTTTGGATAAGGGGTAGCCTAATTACTAAGTGGTTACCAATTACTAAGGGGTAGCCTAATTACTAAGGGGCATCCATTTCAGGCAGCTGCTAAAGGGAAACCACTGCTGGATAAGGGGAGGTCATCTTCTTCATTTGAAATTTGAATTTTGGAGGGAAGAACAAAATTAGGGTTGAAGAATTGAAGGTATTCTAGGGAGATTCAATGGATGAAATCAAATGGGTTTGTTCCTTTTGGCTAAACAAGGCTGGTAATGGTCTTATTTTTGCCCAGAATTGGCTAGATAATCCGCAGGAGATGAATCAAGTTTATAGTTTTTGGCGGGAAAAATATGCATGCAACTGGCAGAGTTGGGGATTGAATTCGATCGATTTCCAGAGTGATTCAATGGATGAAATTGATTGGGCTTACTCCCTAGGCCTAAACAGGCCTGATGAAGTCTTTTGTTTGAACCCAAATTGGCTAGAATAGCCGGAAAAAGAAATAGAAGTCAGGTTTTGCACGGGTCTCTGTATGACTTATTTTTGGAATTCTAGGAAGACTAAAGGCAAGAAACTCTTCCCAAAGATACATATCTATCTAAGGAAGAGTTTGAGATAAGTTAGAAAGCTCAGAAACGCGTGAAACAATTTTGGGAAGAGATTATTGTCGTAACTTCCAAGAAAAGAAAAGAAGAGATTTCGAGAAGTTTTGGGGAGATTAAATCACTCTGTTGGCTATATATAAGTTGTTGGGAGTTCATAGAAGGGAGTCGAGACTTTAGGGGACCGAGCTGAGGGCTTGGTGAAGTTGCAGAGGTGAAAATCAAGAGTTGCAGAGAAGACGTTTCTGTTGCTGAAGAACAACGTCATAGAGTGGTTTACAACGTTTTCTGCTGAAGAACAACGTCGTAGAACACTTTGCAACTTAGCAAGAAACCGTTACCTAATCTTTCAAATCCAATACCTTTGTAACAGCTTT
The DNA here is from genome assembly GCF_003573695.1 of Papaver somniferum. Classification (NCBI taxonomy): domain Eukaryota; kingdom Viridiplantae; phylum Streptophyta; class Magnoliopsida; order Ranunculales; family Papaveraceae; genus Papaver; species Papaver somniferum. Next base: position 8,361,360 of record NW_020622934.1, read on the forward strand.
GCAACAACTATTCCTGTTAGAATTTATTTGTAAGGGCAGCTTCCGTAACAGTGGATTCTGTAACAATTATATCTGTTACAGATTCACTTCTTCAATAAAAACACCTATTTGAGCCATGATTAAATATTTTGAGCGTGTTTTTGACATGAGGATCTAAACCCCAACACTGGGATGATGGAGGAAGCCCTATTTCACAATCACTTGGTAACTATAATTGATTCTTTATGACTTTTGCACTTGTTTTAATCGATTTATGATTTTTCTTGATTAGTTGTGATTTTGTTTGATGTCGCATGCTGGGTTTTAGGAACTTTTGATGCGTCATGCTTGTGATTTACATCTAATGCTTTATAAAATCTACTTTTGGCAAAGAAAAGAGTCAACAAAAGAGCTAGAATTGTTATGAGTCATCATATGAACCAATTGAATGTGATTAGTGGTGAAATCCTAAGTCTCAGTACCTCTCGATATTCGTGACAACCTTGTGAATATATTTTTAGTATTTTTATTCTTAGTTCTTAAATCAAACCTTTACATAATCCGAGTTGAACGAACTTTACTACCACTTTCAAAACTACATCAATTTTTGGCGCCGCCGACGCGGATTTGTATTAGGTTTTAGGTTTTAGATTTATTTTATTTCTTTTAGAATTTTTGTTCTCTTTTAGGCCTTTGGTATTTTCTTTGATTCTTTTCAGATTTCGAGCGAAGCTACAAGGAAAGAAAAAGTGTTATAAAAAGAAAGCATCGCCAAAGAAGGAAAGAAAAGAGGAATCTGAAAGGAGTGTAGAAGAATATTTTGTATATAGTTATTTTTTTTTATTTTTAGAAACTGTAAATAGGGTTTTAGTTTTTGTAATTATTCTTTTTATTTTTGGACACTTTTTGGACTTTATTTTTGGACTGGACATTATTTTTTAAAAACCCTACGGAAGGGTTAAGATTAAATATAAACTGTTTGCAGGGAAGGAAGACAGTTACAATACTGTCTCGTCCCCTCGGGTTCGTACACTAACATCGGAGTCGGTGGCCTGAGTCGAATTCAACGGTTCATCGCCCATTTGGTATGGGAGGTAAGACTCTATCCACCCACGAATCCCCTGTCAGTGGGTTTTATTTTGTGTGACAACTCACACCCCTGCAATAGAATGTCGAACTGGTATTACAAGAGCCAATACAACGAATATCCGACTGAGTTTCAAAATGGACGTTACTACTTTGACCATAATGTGAATAGTGGTTGGGAACATCAGCCTTTTCAAGGTTATGGCTCATACCTTGATCATCCCAATTACTATCTACACACGCACCGGTCATACGAGCAAAATTCTTATATTTCTCCTTTAGAAGAGTCCCTCAGGAAATTAGAGGAGTCGACACGTAAGTTAGCTGAGATGAATAACTTAGTTTATGACGAAAGAGAACTTTCTATAGAGGAATCCTTCAAGTTGATAGCTGAGACGAACAAAAGAATTGCTCGAAATAATCTTAATTTCCAATACAGTGATTCCAATAGTACCCTTGAAAATGAGGATAATTATTTGCATAATCAAGATGACGAGGATAAAATTGGTAACACTACTTGTTTAGATGAGGTTCAACCATTTTCATGTTATTATGATGATTATGATGTAGATAGTGTTCATGAAGAATTTGAAATATGTAGGCATAGTGATCAAGAATTTGTTACTCCAAATGAACTTTATGATGATAGTGTTATTTCTGGTTCAGATCCCGATAATTTTAATGATTATTCACCTATTCAAAAGGACGAGGATTTGATTAGAGATACCACTTCTTTAGATGATGTAGTATTTCCTTTTGATTACGAAGTCGATAATGGTTTATAGGAACGAGTTTATTCTGAGAATACCGTTTTAGAGTCTAGCGATTTAGAAACAATGGTCTTAGACGAAGAAAATGAACTCGTACAGCTATTAAATATGAGTGAGGATGTGTCACTTGAGTATAACCTAGAAGAAGCAATTGACTATTTTCAGGATTCCAACGATCTAGAAATTAAGGAAATTGTAACTAGTCTATCTAGAGATACCCAAAACTCTAAGTTTGGGGGTGATTATCATTCTCCATGTGCCTTAACTCTTAGAAAGGTCCCTCACTTCGGACTTGACATATGTGCCTCAACCATTTTGCAAGATTATCTTCATACACGTTTTCCTGAACCTAGTGATGTCCATAAGGAAGTTCAGTTGTTAGAAACCCATCCTCTGGTTGATGAGGTTAGACCAGGCTATGACACCAAGATCGACTTTGTTTTCCCACCAAATATTTTTCAACCAATTGCGGGAACGTATAAATTTCAGATGTGTCAATTATTTATTTTGAGACTAAACCTAATTACTTTAAGAGATTAGGGTCGATACATTTGCTTAAGATTGACCACCAGTTTCATCATGGTCGATTGTGTGAGTCAAAACTGATTGACTTTAAGGATCCTCAATTATTCAGGTTATTATTATGTGCTTTTAAATTTTTACTTGAGTTTCTTCAGACTCTAATACCTGAACCGGATCTTAGCTTTGAGGAATGCCAACCCATGAAAATATTTTATTTGGACCCAGTTATAGAACCTGAACCAGAACCACAACTAGATGTAGTTGTCTTAAACAGGAAACTAGACAAGGGTATGCTTTATTTGTTTATTTTCTTGACAGGTTGCAGATTCCTTTTATTTGTGATAGCTCTATTTGGTTTTGATGACCCACAGAAATTTCAGCTATTACTTTATGATTCTATGAGGTGACTAATCCTTTCTTAGTCTGGCTGAAGACTTTAAACTTACACTTTTGGGAGGTAACCCAACATTCATGCGACACGGTAATATCTTTCCTTATCTCTTTTGCTTCAAATGGTAACAGTTTCTCCTTGTTCATGCTTTTAATTTCATCTTTAGAACATTGAGGATAATATTAGATTTAAGTTTGGGGGTATGGGAGAAACTTTTTAGTTGCAGTATGAATAAATAAACTACAGAGCTTAGAAATTTATGCCTATTGAGGATTGCACTAACTAATCTAAGTGGATGGAAGCATTTTGATCGTAGGAGTTGAGGAACCAATCTGATTAGATGGCAAGATCTAGAAGAGTCTATTCATAAAAGCACATAGCTCAGGTGTTAGAAATAACATGATAGTTTCACTATATCTCGTTGAGTCCTTTTCACTTCTATTTTTATTTTGTTTTTAAACAATGTTTCTCTAAGTGATAGGTGGGGCCCACGATTCAAGTTGTTACCAATGCTAGGGTGATTAGAGTGATTGAGTTACTAAGAAAAAAAAAAGAGACCAGACCAATTAGACCAAACGGATCAAAAACAAAAAAAATGAAAAAGTTGAAAAAAAGAAAGAAAGAAAGCTGAAAAAAAATTCAGTGAATAAAGTCGACCACTGGTTCCCTTGTATATGCCAGATGTGTCGAACTAGAATTAGGATTATCAATCACTGGTTCCCTTATATATGCCAGTGTGTTGATATTAGTCAAACTAGTACCTCAATCCATTAGGATAGGTTCATTTTGGCGGAGGCCTTCAGACAGATATGAGAATCGCCGTTCACTTAGTAAACATCAAAACCATCTATGTTTTTCTCTATATCCATCTTCTTGATCTATCCATGTGATTAGTTTTGACTCGGGATATTGATGTCCATAGTGCGACTATCTGAGTAGAGCTCTGTCACTTTATATGAATTTTAGTATGCTTGAGTGAAAACTCGTGTACAGCAATTGGAATTTCGCATCAGGGTACTTCCTCCTGTAGTCAATAAGTATGCCAACCAAGGAGATTTTTTAGTGCCTTCCAAGGTTTTGCCTAGATAGCTAGGGTCTGGAGTGTAAAGGTTTTGTGGGTATATCTCTTGTAAGCCCTCCGGAGACAACACTCCGCCACTAGGGACACTTAGGGGTTTAAAGTCTTATTGCATACGCTAAATGCAATCGACGATGCCTGCGTCAGTGAGTTAGGATTTTATTTTATTTAATTTACTCGAGGACTAGCAAATAATAAGTTTGGGGGTATTTGATAGGCACATTTTTGTGTCTTATATAATCTCAATTGTATATATTATTAGTGCTCGATTTTATATTTATTATGGCTTTTTATGTCCCTGTAGGTATTTTTGGAGAAATAAGCTTTTGCGGCGAAATTGGCTAAAAAAAGTGGTTTTTGCGCTCGTGGGAGAAAATTACTATACGGACTCTCACTTTGGATAAGGGGTAGCCTAATTACTAAGTGGTGACCAATTACTAAGGGGTAGCCTAATTACTAAGGGGCATCCATTTTCTGGCAGCTGCTAAAGGGAAACCACTGCTGGATAAGGGGAGGTCATCTTCTTCATATGAAATTTGAATTTTGGAGGGAAAATAAGAACAAAATTAGGGTTGAAGAATTGAAGGTGTTCTAGGGAGATTCAATGGCTGAAATCAAATGGGTTTGTTCCTTTTGGCTAAACAGGGCTGGTAATGGTCTTATTTTTGCCCAGAATTGGCTAGACAATCCGCAGGAGATGAATCAAGTTTTATAGTTTTTGGCGGGAAAAATATGCATGCAACTGGCAGAGTTGGGGATTGAATTCGATCGATTTCCAGAGTGATTCAATGGCTGAAATTGATTGGGTTTACTCCCTAGGCCTAAACAGGCCTGGTGAAGTCTTTTGTTTGAACCCAAATTGGCTAGAATAGCCGGAAAAAGAAATAGAAGTCAGGTTTTGCATGGGTCTCTGTATGACTTATTTTTGGAATTCTAGGAAGACTAAAGGCAAGAAACTCTTCCCAAAGATACATATCTATCTAAGGAAGAGTTTGAGATAAGTTAGAAATCTCAGAAACGCGTGAAACAATTTTGGGAAGAGATTATTGCCGTAACTGCCAAGAAAAGAAAAGAAGAGATTTCGAGACGTTTTGGGGAGATTAAATCGCTCTGTTGGCTATATATAAGTTGCTGGGAGTTCATAGAAGGGAGTCGAGACTTTGGGGGACCGAGCTGAGGACTTGGTGAAGCTGCAGAGGTGAAAATCAAGAGTTGTAGAGAAGACGTTTCTGTTGCTGAAGAACAACGTCATAGAGTGGTTTACAACGTTTTCTGCTGAAGAACAACGTCGTAGAACACTTTGCAACTTAGCAAGAAACCGTTACCTAATCTTTCAAATCCCATACCTTTGTAACAGCTTTGCAATAACTGTTCTTGTTAGAATTTATTTGTAAGGGCAGCTTCCGTAACAGTGGATTCTGTAACAATTATATCTGTTACAGATTCACTTCTTCAATAAAAACACCTATTTGAGCCATGGTTAAATATTTTGAGCGTGTTTTTGACATGAGGAGCTAAACCCCAACACTGGGATGATGGAGGAAGCCCTATTTCACAATCACTTGGTAACTATAATTGATTCTTTATGACTTTTGCACTTGTTTTAATCGATTTATGATTTTTCTTGATTAGTTGTGATTTTGTTTGATGTCGCATGGTGGGTTTTAGGAACTTTTGATGCGCCATGCTTGTGATTTACATCTAATGCTTTATAAAATCTACTTTTGGCAAAGAAAAGAGTCAACAAAAGAGTTAGAATTGTTATGAGTCATCATATGAACCAATTGAATGTGATTAGTGGTGAAATCCTAAGTCTCAGTACCTCTCGATATTCGTGACAACCTTGTGAATATATTTTTAGTATTTTTATTCTTAGTTCTTAAATCAAACCTTTACACAATCCGAGTTGAACGAACTTTACTACCACTTTCAAAACTACATCACTAAATCAAAATGCCACACAAATCATAAGGTCTAATCATAATATGAGATTGGAAAATAAAGTTAATGAAAACCAACATTTATCTCATATATCAAGAGTACTCGTATGTATACCAAATATTTAGTTTATTGAACATAAACAAACGTTAGTATATATGACTTACATATGAGCTACACCATCACAACTTTCTTATGATTTTTATATAGCAAGCACGAATAGATGATCCAAAGATCGGATATACTCAAAAGTCACTAACCATAAAGAAGTGAGCCAATATATGAGACTGAAACACAATGGTTTATCTCATAAACTCAAATGCAATATACCATAAATATTCAACAGAAACTTAAGTATTGAAATTACCTCAATCTTGAAGGAAATGAAATTACGAAAACAACATTAAAAGAATGAGGTCATTCCGAGTTCGGACGAAGAAGTTATGGGCAAAACAGTTTTACACTCATTCGTATGGACTAGATAGGGACCAGGTACACCTTGCTTCTCAAGGTAGGTTGTGACCGGTTATAACATGAATCCACACTCAAAATTGATTTAGCCATAACTTTTGCATACGATGTCCTAGTTATGTGATTTTTGGCTTGTTTTAACTGTCTAAGCAAGAGGTACACATATATGACTTGTACATATAAACACCATGAACTCAAAATTATCATTTCTATCAAATGCTTAATTATGGATAGATAAGATAAGAGTAAAGAAGATAAAAATCTCTCTGAAGATGTTGATTAGTCATATAATAACCGAGAGGGTCATGTGCTCAGTTTTTATGTGATTTCTCACCTTTCAAAAGATTGAGAAAAAAGGTGAGCATGCACATTCTAACATAACTAGGTTGTGTTGAGTTGAGCCTTGTCTTGTTCGTCACATGTGACTAAGAAAAAATCATCATTCTTGACCTCTTGCCTGGTTTGCTTTCTCTTGTTCCATATCTTGTATTTCTTCTTTGACTTGTGATGAAGAGTGTCATTATCACAACATTTATTCGTACAAGAGACTTTAAACAACAAAATGTCTTTCCTTGGTATTTTAAGAAAACTCTCAAAAACATTGTTGTCAACATTTATCAATTGAGTGTCCTTCTTGTGACTAAATTTCGGTCCCTCTTTGGCTATTGAGGACTTCGAGACCCATTTATAGATGGGTTTCACAGGAGCGGTTTTCTCCTTCATACCATTAGGACCATTGCCCTTTTGGATACTTTGCGAAACATCTTTTCTCCAATTTGGAACATCAGATTTTGTCTTTGCATTAACATAGTCATCTATCTTTCTGTAATCGGGTCTTTTGTGAGATGGCCTTTCCGAGCGATAGACAAAACTTGAACTATCATTATAACAATTCTTTTGTCTAAACTTAGGATAATAATTATTCGAGCTCTTTCGGGGAGCAAACTTAGCCAATTCGTTTGATACAAAAGAAAGTGCATCCTGCATCTTACGAACTTTGCATCCATATTGTAAGTGTCTTTATTACCACAAAAATAACAACGTTTAGTAATATAAGGAGTGTGAGTTTTAATGTTACATTTTTGTGGATCCACTTGCATTGGAGCTCGATGAGATTTCTTCTTATTTTTTATCTTTGTTCAATATTGTTGCTTTCTTGACATTAGCAGAAGTGTTTTTTTAATGGGTGCACTTGAAGAGTCGGGTTGAACAAGATTCTTAGGCTTGTCATGCTTTACTTCTTTACAAGGAATAGGAGCATCTTTGATATTAATGGAAGCCTCTGGTTGAGAAGAATTTGTAGCTTTGACAAAATTTACCTCCTTACTAATAATTGAAGCATCTATTCCCTTATAGCCCAATCCTCGTGTATCACGATGATTTCTACTTTCTTTAAATATTGAGGTTAACTTGTTTGAGCTTTCATGGGACTTTTTCGGGTCCAAATTTTCTTCTTCCAACATCTTGATTTTATCAAGAGCACCAGTTAGATCAGGCTCAAGGTGTTTTTCTCGAGAGAGATATATACCTTCTTTATCTTCAAAACATATTTGTTCAGAGTTAATCCTTGCTTCAGATTCACCAAGTTTATTTTCCAACAAATAGACCTTTTCAAGAGCAGCATCACGATCTTTCTCTAATAATTCTGCTCGAGAAAGACTAACACTTACTTTGTCTTCATGATTTTGTATTTGTTGAGAATCATTTTCCCTCAAATTTTCGTGATCCTGACGAAGCCATTTACACTCAACTGTAATTGATTTTAGATCATCTTGAAGTGTCTTTATACTCTCATTAGATATAATTAGTAGACCTTTATTAGAAATCAATTGTCCATGGACTTGTTTCATCTCGGAGTTTGTAATCTCTGATTCCGAGAGTGGTTTAACAATCTTTTGCGATTCGTTAACTGAGTCTTTCATTAATTTTCGTTTTCGCTTAACCTTACTTTGACTTATGTCTTATAGTTTGGATCACACCAAACACAGATTGTTAGATCTTTTCGTGTTTTCCCGCTCAGTTACCAATTGAAAAGACGAAGGTACCCAAATACACCACAATCTTTTAAATATCAACCTATAAGTCTGATACCAAGTGTGATCGTCTATGGACAAAGTCGAGACAATACAACAAATATGGTATACACTTTGTGTGATTGTGTATGGATACGAGATCGAGACAATACTGTTAGCACTGTCAAGACCCTCAAGCTCGTCAACGCTATTAGACCAGTCAAGTGACGTTTTAGCCGATAACAACTCGATTAGGTTAACTCGAACGTTATTTAATAGAAATTAATCTAACATCGTTCTAGATACGTAATTAGTACCACTAGATATATATCGAAAAGTTATGCAAGATGGACTACTTGAACGTGTCATTCGGGTACCGGACAAAGAAGATATCACTGGATTAATATAAAGGGTAAAATCGTCATTTCTTGGATAAACACTTTTAATGCAACTTAGACATGTTGTGGCTGAATTATCAAAGCAAGTGGGTTTCCTAATGTTTTCTTTGGTCTTATCATCAAAAACCCGATAACGAGAAGAATCCATTCCTCTTCTTTTCTTTTCTTCTTCGTTCTTCTCTCTTCTTCTTCTCTTCCTCTGTTCGTTTCTGCTGAGTCTCTGCGAGTCATGTGTATGCTATCGAAGTACATCAGATGTTGAGGTGGTATGATTGTTGAAGAAGATGGTGTAGTTGAGGTTTATGAAGAAGATCAATTAGAGATTTTACGGTTTCAGGATTAATCTGATAAAATCAGAGTTAGGGTTTGGCATGAAATTGAGAAGTGAATTGAGATGTTAATGGATGAGGAATAGAGGGGTTGTTGATGAATTGATGAGATGAAGCAGTTATGGGAGAATAATTGGGAATTAAGTTAGGGTTTTTGAGAAATGGAATCAGAGTTCAATTTGAAGATGAATACGAAGAAGTTAGAAGACGGGTTTGTTCTAATTGATGTTTGATTGTAGCTGTCCTGAAGATGAATCGAGAAATTAGGGTTTCTCTATAAATTATGAGAATATATTTAACTCTTTTGTAACCATTGGTATTTCTTTTACAAAAGTTTATGCTTAACAAACTCATGCATCGTCTAGTGTGCATTCCATGCTTGTTTAAATTGCTTTACTATAATTCTGCTTATTTTGTTAATCTTTCCATGGTTTGGAAAGGACTTGTAATGTTTGTTTGTCATATGAATTGTTATGGGAAATACGAATTTCCACTTGTGGAATATAGGATACGCTCCTTCACATTTATATCTACATGAATTCAACTTTTATTGCTTACTATGGGTCATCAGTTTGCGAGTTCGGAATTGGTGATATCAATAGCTATTAGGTCTGAATCTACGAGTTCGGAATTTACAACCATATTATACATTGTTTGAATAAGGAGTTTGTCCATATACATGTATGTTAATTTCAGTGACTTGGTCACTGCTTAAGGTTTCGGAAAAACATGTATTGTTTTCCAACTCTTGCTTATGATTGCTTGAAAGTTAAATTTTATTTCTACTGGGCACCCCTTTTAGGGATGATGCACTCACCCATTCCCACTTTAAGTTTCAGAGACAGATCAGAGTTGCACAGCGAAAGCTTCAAAGGTTGAGTTCGTTAGTTGGTTAACTTCGACTATGTTTATTATGTTGTATATTCTATTGTAAACCAAATGTTTATTGTATATATATCATCTGAGAGGCATTCTTGTTTATATATTTCAGAGAGGGTTAGTTTTTGGGTTAAGTTTTGTAGCAGATTTCTTAATTGAATGTTTAAGTAAATGATTCAGTTTCTTAGTGCCTCTTTATTTAGTTAATCTCTTGGATTAGTCAGATGCTAGCTTAGGGGGCGCTACAATGTTGGTATCGGAGCTCACTATTAGATCTTAAATGGGAAAAGATACAAATATACAGTGCCAGTTAGTGAACTAGATTAGTTTAGAACTGGGTTGGGTTGTGAGATAAATCTTAATCACTAAAAATTATCAATAATTAAAAGATTTAGTTGATTGATTGATTTGTTTGTTTTTCTACGTAACGAAGTAAAAATTGTAGGGTACACCAATAACTTTAGCTAATAAAGATTAGAGAATAATTATCCTAAAAAGTATGAACACGTACACAATTCAATACTAGAAAAATAAGGATATTAACACAATTGATAGATCTTGAAAGTCGTATAGAGACTTATTGAATACCTTGATTTATGCGTGGAGTCAACAATTTAAAATCACATAAATGTTAGTATTATTTTTGGGATTCAATATTTTTTGCCAGAGTAGTTAGAATAATAGCTTAATCATCAATGTTGATAATAAAAATATTACAATAATAATTGTAGATGATAATTATAGTAATAATAATTTTAAGAAAATAATGTTAACATTTATCAATTAGTATCATATTAAACTTAACTTAACTAAGATTTAAATAAATATATACAACGATAAAAATAATAATTATGATTAAATAGCTATCGAAAATTAATAACGCTTATCTATAGTTAAATTTTATAAATTACACCAATAACAAATTAGAAATAGATGTTTTGCGATTAAACTAGATAGTTAATATAAAACTTATTGGGTGTTAATAATGTATAAAATAAAACGAATCAACTTGTTAGTAATCCTGCGTGAGGGTATTTGTTTACTACTTTTAAAAAATAAGAAAATAACTTAAATTTCTTCTCTCTCTTCAGAGCGACTGAATCGGGCGACTGACTCAGTTTTTTTCTTCAGTTTTTTCTTCTGTCCACATTAATTACTCCATTAATTCAAGTTTTTTCAGACAGAATCAATGATAGGTGTTGGGTTTATCCCAATCTGTAACTTTGTATGTCGGAATCTCAAAAAAAGCATTCAGTTTTTGGATCTGAGGCTTTCTCAGTTCATGAGAACCCTGATTTGATATTTAACAGTTACAATGGAGAATGGAATTTCAGATAATAATCCTTCACTGTTCATTCCTGATGATATCGTAGATCAAAGTTTAGACGAATGTAAGTTCAGCTTGATTGGAAGATTGAATTTAGTAAAGTTAAAACTGGAAGTTACAGCTTCATCCCTAAGACAACAATGGGCGATTAAAGGTAATATTCAGTTCATTCCTCTTGGTAGAGTTTTCTTTATTATTAAGCTTGACAATGAAGAAGATAGGAATCTTATCTGGAAAGGATACTGGATTGTTGAATCACAAGTTCTGAATCTTAGATTTTGGGAACCTAATTTTAATCCTGAAGCTTATAAATCATCCACAGCCTTTGTTTGGGTTATATTTCCAGGATTAAGTATTGAATACTGGAAAGAAAATATTATAATGCAAATGGGACAAACACTACGAAGACCTATAAAGGTAGATGAAACAACTTTAAAAATATCTGCAGGTTTTTATGCTAGTGTTCTGGTAGAAATTGATTTAAGTTTTGCTATTCCAGACAATATTTGGGTCAAATCAAAATATGGGAAATTTGAACAATCTGTACACATCCCAAAAGTACCAAAGTTCTGTGTTCATTGTAAGAATGTTCGACATTTATTGATTGAATGCAGATCACAAAAAAAGGAGCAATTCATAAACCAAGAATGGAAAAATTTGTTAAACCAAAGAAACAGTGGAAACCAAAAGTTGCTAATCCTTCTACTGGTTTTGATATTCGTGGTCCACATTTAGAAGATAGATCACCTGATATTGAGTATATTGTTGAGGATATAAGAATAAGTCAGAAATTGGATGATACTCAAACTCAGTTGCCTTTAGAAAGATTCCATATTTTACAAGCTAATGAAGAAGCTTTCAAAGAAGATTTGCTTTCCTTAGAAATTTTTCCTGCACTTCCTTCAAATAATTCAGTTGGAGCTATACTCTCTTCTTCAGAAATTGGTGAATCAAGTGGAGTTGTTAAAGATATTCAAGTCTCTGGCATTTCTTCTCATACTTCATTGGGCTTAATTTCTTCAGATATTTTAGATACTTCTGTTACAATTGAAGAATATAATGATTCTAGCTCAGAAGATGGTGAAATAAAAGAGGTTAGTGCTTCTGTTCTGTTACATAATAGCACAATTTCTGAACCTGTTATCATTTTAAAGAATGATATTAAGAATATTTCTAATATCCAACACAAGAAATCTGTTGTTGAGAAGAACAAACCACCTAGTAAACCAACTAAAGCTGCACCACTAACTATGAAGGCTAGTAAAGAATTTCAGAAAGCTATCAATAAGGGAAGTTCTAATTCCCTTTCTCCTTTGAAATGAAGATAATTTACTGGAATATCCGAGGCTTTAGGAGGGTTAAAGCCAAACATAAATTAAATTCTTTAGTGAATCAAATAAATCCCTCTTTAGTTTGGATTGTTGAGCCTAAAATTCATGTCAAGTAAAAAAATAGAATCAATTTACTGGAATGAGCCATCAACTTATTCATAATTCTTGTGATAACAAAAAAGCAGATATTTGGTTATACTGGAATAATTCATTACCTACGCCCAATGTTCTGTTTTCTTATAAACAATCTATTATAGTGGAGATTGGTGATACTTTAGTTATTGGTGTTCATGCTGATGTACTGGCTATAAATAGGAAAGAACTATGGGATGACTTGATCAGAATCAGTACTCTTAATAAATCTTGGCTACTAATTGGAGATTTTAATACTGTTTTGTCTTGTGAATGAAAAGAAAGGAGGAAGAAGTCCTTTATCGAATGTTGTAAATGATTTTAATAAATGTGTGATCAATGTGGTTTACTTCAAGCTCCTAAAAGTGGATTACAATTCTCTTGGTCAAATGGTAGATGTGGTAAAAAAGAATCTTATGCAATCTAGATAGAGCTTTATTCAATGTTCAATGGTTAAATACCTATAATGGCTGGAAATATCAAGTTTCTTCAAGAGGTACATCTGATCACAGTTATCTTATTAGATCTGATATTGAGATCCCTAAACCAAGGAATTCTCCTTTTAAATTTCAAAAAATGTGGATCTCCCATCCTGAATTTCTGAAACTAGTTTTTGAATCTTTGAAGGAAATTTTAGTTGGTAATCCTATCTTTGTTTTTATGAACAAGTTAAAAAGACTGAAGATTGTTCTAAAACAATGGAACTGGGAGATCTTTGGGTATGTTTTTATCAAACTGAAACAAGCTGAAGAAAAATTATTGGAAACTAATATTTTGTTTGATGAAAATCCTTCAAATAATGTTTTTTTGAATTATTATATTACTGCTAAAGGTGTTAGAGATCTTGCTGCTCAAAGTTATCATACTCTACTAAGCCAGAAAGCTAGAGTCAATTGGATTCAATATGGTGATGCAAATACAGCTTTTTTTCATGCTTCCATCAAGCTGAGACAGTCAAAGAATTTTATACCAGAATTAACAGATGACTCAGGGAATATTATTACAAATCAAGATCAAATAGGTTCTATGTTAATTGATTACTTTAAGACCAAGTTTGAACATCAGTCTGTCAATATTTCATATACATTTTTGGATGTAATTCCTTGTTCTGTTACTTCTAAAGATAATCAGCTACTTGGAAAAATACCCACAAAGGAAGACATTAAAGAAGTTGCTTTCTCATTAAATAAAGATGGATCTCCTGGGCCTGATGGTTTCTCAGGTATATTCTATAAAGTAACTTGGAACATCATCTGTGAAGACTTGGTAGTTGCTATTCAATTCTGCTAGAGGAATCAGATCATTCCAGCAGGATGATAAGCATGTATATGCTACATTTTATACCCATATTTATACTAGCTATGATACAATATTTTAGTTACTAATACTATTTTAGTGCTTTTGTAGAAAGTACAAGTGAATTCGATCATCCAGCAAATAAACAGCAAAATATGAGACTTAATGGTGTTTCCGACGAAAATGGAAAAATGTGGTTGGCCTGGTACTTCCATATATCAGCAACCACAATGATGAAATGTGGTTGGCATGGTATTTCCATGTATCAGCAACCACAATGATCAATTATGCTGGCCTGGTATTTCTATATATCAGCAGCACTTATTATGCTGGCCTGGTATTTCCATGTATCAGCAGCCGGGTTGGCCTGGTATTTTCATGTATCAGCAACCAAAAATATGAAATGAGGTTGGCCTGGTATTTCCATATATCAGCAACCACAATGATGAAATGAGGTTGGCCTGGTATTTCCATATATCAGCAACCACAATGAAAAAAATGACAAAATGTAGCTGGCCTGGTATCTCCATATATATCAGCAGCATAAAATTGTTTCATCTGCGATGCACAGACGCACAAAGGAATTGAAATCAAAATGGGGTTGGCACATGTAAACTTAAAATGAGAAGTATTTTATCTTTCTTACTTTATTACAAATATATTCCATCGGGAAAGATATTTTATTTTCCATGTGAAGAATTATTTGAGGAATATTTACACGTGAGATTATTTTGGAAATAAAATAATTTTTTCTTCATTTGGGAGATTTTGGAAATAAGTAGAGTTTATTATTTCATTGGAAGAACGAGGTGGAAATACTATTTGGGGAAAGATACTGATGATGACATCAACTTGTGTGCAAGTATTTCATAGAATAATTTATTTTGATACTTTGTTTAATGAAATAAAAGAAAGGGAAGGTGTATAAGAAGGATGTCGAATATTTGAGGGGAGGAGGCCGACGGCCAGAGAACGGAAGGGAGGTGGCTACACAGCCGAATAGCGTTTGGAGTTCTTCATTTACTTTTTCGATTAGCTTGTCGTTTTGATTTCAATTTGTTTGTGGCTTTTGAGAAATCCATGTCGAGCTAATCCATGTTAGGGTGAAAGGATGAAGTTGTAGGTTAATTTATTTTGTGTTCTAAATAATGGGTTTTTCATAATATGAGCTTAATGATAATTGATTTGTATCTCTTTCAATGTTTTTACCTTCTGGTTATATTTTTCATGTTCTGTGTCATGTATAGTCCATAGTTAGATTAGTATAAGAACTCATTGAACCTTTGCAATAATTGCATTATGAAACTCATTTGACTATTTATGCCATGTATATCTAGTGCTTAAGAATTCTACCCTTAAGGTGAGAACAAACTACCGTTTTAAGAATTCTAGTTGACGATTTTTAATGAAATATATTCCGTGTACTAGTATCTAGGTTTGCTATTTTACATGAGTTAATCCAAAACCTTTGTGATTGAACATAAATAACTTACCTACAACGGATTCTTGGAACATTAACACTTTCACATCTTTGGTTATATTTTTATTATTTTGCTATTATTTTGTCCGAATTTCTGAAAACTCTCAAAAATATTACATTGTTGATTAATGACTCTTGATATTAATCAGTAGTGGTATTTCACACTCCTCGTAGGAAAGACCTGTACTTGCCGCTGTCTACTAGTTAGACACTGTGCACTTGCAGTTTATTATTGTAGGTTTCCCCAACCTACTAAGTTTTTGGCGCCGCTGCCGGGGAGTGGTTGCAAAATACTCTTTTGTTGATATCATTGTATATAGTTTATTTTTAGTTTTTGTACATAATTTATTTTTATTTTTCTTTTAAATTTCTTTTAATCTTTTTATGCAGTTGTCTTGATTTTTTTTTAGATACCTTAGTCCGAAGTGCTACGGGCGAAAAGCAAGTATGTACTCGGCAAGCTTTTGTAAGATCCACTTGGAAGATCCATTAGAGGTTTTCTTAGCTCATTTTGGGTTTGGTTTTGATGATGATAGTGTTATTTGTGAAGTCAATGCCTTGTTAGACTCCTCACCGTTGCTAGACACTAATAAATGGAACCCTAAATTAGTACCTCTACTTTTGTCCGAGTCTCGACTAGTTCCATCAGTGGAGAAATATCCGACCATGACCCTTAAGCCATTAAGTTCTGAATTTCTTCGTCTTGATGATATTAATAATGAAACCGTTTTAGATGATAATGGGTCTATGAGTCGTGATATTATTGCTCCATTGAGCTCTTGTTCCGCAGAAATTATTTCAGCTGATTTAGAACCTGATTTAGAGCGTGTTCCACCAATACAAACTGTCAAACAATCTGAATTTTTTGCGTATGGGAATGATTTACTTATCCCATCTATGCATTATTTGAATATCACTTAAAGTTTTCGATTGAGAATGAATTTACATACCGTTTTGGAGGTTTATAGTGTTCACAGGGACATATCTTCAGTTGACCGGATTAGTTGGGATGATCCTCAACTTTTTAGACTCTATATATATGATTGGATGTCTAATTTGGGGTACCAACCTTACCTTGTTTGAGACTACATGCTATTGGCAAGTAGGGAAACAAAAAAATTTCGCTTCATGGGAGTCAACCCATCAGATTTGTTCCCTCTACTCTATCTCTTATTTTTATTGTTTATTTTTGTATTTCCCATCTTAATTTCTACGTTGGATGACTCAATTACATTGAGGACAATGTAATGTTTAAGTGTGGTGGAGTAGGTAATTATTCATATTTTTGCAGGTTTTCACTTTTCTTAGAATAAAAAAATTATAAAAAAAAAAATCAATTGCATAATATCTCTGTTTTGCTCGAGGACTAGCAAAATATAAGTG